>NC_064536.1:0-300500 GCF_023856365.1 Brienomyrus brachyistius | reverse complement strand
AGATTTTTATTTCTCAGAAAAGAGGACGTGATGCGGATGTTTTGTTTTATTATTGTTATACTGACTTAATATCGTTACACTGTGTACTAGAGTAAATACCTGGGCTGGACTTCTCACAGTTTCATAGCAGAGGAACCTAAATCACATTTCCTCAGGTGGAATTACACCAAATAAAATACTCCTTTATTTTGGGTGCCTGCTGCCTGGGCCCCTTCCTGTGTCACATCAGCCGCCTATCAGCTATGAGAGAGGAATCACTCCTGTAATCAGCTCTCACTGCTCTGTACAGGTCTGTGTGGACCACACTGTTTAAAATGTTCATATGCTAAGGTCTCTCAGACAGGATCCCTCAAAGTACTGTTGCATCCAAAAATTTTTCACCATTAAGTTTTCGCTTCTAAATTTGCACAATTTTAATATAAAACAAGCTGTACATCAGGTAGGTCGGCCTGACAGGCCTGCATTAGCTGGTGGGGATGTTCACGTCTCCTCTGGTCAGAGTTCCTAGTCATTTTGGGGACACCTGGCAGAAAGGTGGCTGACGGCTGCCAGTCATTTCTGTCGCTTGTCTAACCGTCTGGAAAATATGATCAATATTGTTTCTTTGCCCAGGAGACTAAGCAAAGCAAAACTTCCCAGGTTTCACTGATGAAAAGTCTTGGCAGTTTCAGCTGCTGCTGAGATGCTCAGCTACAGAACAGACAGGCCTTCATGATACTGTGAAGCTGTGAGACTAATTAAAGTGCAGATTCATGTGACATAGGCTGACATGAGATAGCTGACAGATACAGAAACTCCTAAGCTAACTCAAGCTGCTCATTCACACCTATTTTTAATCACATTGTGCAGCAGCAGTAATTGCTCCAAATTCCCTAAAGGTCACAAGGTCACACTCTGTATGGTTTACATCAGCTTCTGATTACATCTTCTTAATGGCGTCCTAATGATTACATTCTCTATCTGTTATACAGTAACATATAATATTCCATATGGACACCCCCAAATGGCGGTCTTTATTTTAGGGGGATGGGGGGGCATTCAGGAAGGGCAGCTGGAGTGTGGAGTTTAGCTCCTTCCTCACACGGCTGGGCCCGACTCCTTGGTCGCTGGCTGAGCAGGTGGGGGGCGACAGTCCCTTCTGGGTGGTCATCCTCCAGGACGTCTGTGTTCAGAGAGAGACGACAAGCAGGCTGCTCACCAGTCACCCTGTTTCCCTCCCCACCCACAATGCAGGCTCTGAGCCGTGCTGGGGGAGGCAATCCCGCCCCCTCTCTGGGGCTGTTATCAGCTGTCAGCCGCCTCCTGTTGACATTCCTCACTTCCTCATCGGTGGTTCTGCAGCCGACTGTGAGGATCTTGTGTCCGGCATTGTGGTGCTGATCGTCCTCTTTGGGATTTAGCCGACTTTCCTGCCCCTGTGGCGTCACACCGTTTGCTCTTGGCGTCACTCCAGGGCCTCATCCTCTCTGCCATCAGAGCTCTTCTTGTGGCAGGACTGTAGATGAGGGAGTCCAGGTCTAAGTTTCATGCAGTGGGTCGCTGTCACTGGATGGTTTAATGCTGAACTGGGCTGATTATTCATGTCTGTTTCTACACAGTCAGTGAGGCTAAGAGGTGAGCTTCAGTGAACAGTGTGTGGGGGCCGCAGGAACAGAGACACACAGGCAAACCTGGTGCAGAATAATGCCCCCAAATGGCAGCTTCATATCAGGAACAGGGAGAACAGGGATTGAGGAAAAGAGGGAGGTGCTGAATGGCTGTTTGGTCTGGGGGGGTCCAGGCCAGTTGCTGGTCTCAGTCAGGCTGTGGCTTTAGGCACATCAGCACTGGTGTTTTGATGGGTTGTTGCCACCTATATTTTGTCTGAAATTTTGTGATTTTGTGATACTTGCTTAAAAGTAATACTTTTAATGGTGAGATGATATTATTTATAGGAGAGTTTCTGTCTCTCTCTCTCTGCAGGCTGGCAGGCTGTAGAGTCACAGAAGGAGGCTGTTCTTCCCTGGCTTCAGCTCTGAGGTCAAACCCCTCCCACCTGAGAGAGCTGGATCTGAGCTACAATCACCCAGGAGACTCAGGAGTGAAGCTGCTCTCTGCTGTACTGGAGGATCCCAGCTGTAAATTGGAGAAGCTGAAGTGAGTACAGAATGAACATTTTATGTCCGTTTATGTAGCACATGTTCATACATCAAGGTCATTCAAAGTGCTTTAGAGAAAAGATAAGAAATAAAATATAGAAAGTAAAAGCAGAGAAAATCAAAGTGTAGGAATAAATATGAATTTAAAAGAAAATAACATGAAACATTAAAGAACAGATATTACGTGACAAAGTGCCATTGGCATCAGTCACGGTTACACAGTCGCCCATGGAGCTGCGGCCTGGGTGCTCTGGTGCCAGGTGTCCTTATAAACACCCTTATGCTGGAACACGGTGTTCGTTATGGACAGACTGTGGTTGGCACAGGAGACCAATAAGAGAGCAGCTCGGGTTCAGATCGGCCAGGCCGTTCCTCCCAATCACAGCCCTCCAGGTGTCACTGTCGTTACCCACGTGAGTGTTAAAGTCCCCCAGCAGAACAATGGAGTCCTCATGGGGGGGGGCACCTTCCAACATCCCACCCAAGGTCTCCAAGAACACCGCACACTCTGAGCTGGTGTTCGGTGCATAAACGCAGACAACAGTCAGAGCCCGTCCCCCGACTCGAAGTCGAAGGGAGGCGACCTTCTGGTTCATTGGAGTGAACTCCAACATACTGGCACCGAACCGGGGGGCTATAAGTAGACCCACCCTGCCCTCCACATCTCACCATGAGCAGCTCCAGAGTGGAATAGAGCCCAGTCCCTCCCCAGGAGTTTGGTTCCAGACCCCAAGTTGTGTGTCAGCAGTCAAACCATGTTAGAAATAATTAAGCAGTAAAGCTGGAAACCAATAATTCTTAGCACACGATTTATATTGGTTAGCAGAGTTAATAGATGATGCAATTTAGTACTTAACTGTGTTTGGTTTAACAAAAGTAACGGATAAAACTATAATGGACACTAGTCAACAATGGGGTGAGTGGTCATATGCTTTTTATATATTGTACAATAAAGTCATTGTTTTAAAAAATCTCTTCTCTGATGCTGTGATGGCTCACATTACTGTAATATATGGTACAGCGATGCAAAAAATGGTTCTATAAGTGTTTCGTTTTGCTAAGGGTGAACCGGTGTGAACTCACAGAGAAATGCTGTGAGGCGCTGGCTTCAGCTCTCAGATCAAACTCCTCACCCCTGAGAGAGCTGGACCTGAGTGATAATGACCTGCAAGACTCAGGAGTGAAGCTGCTCTCTGCTGGGCTGAGAGATTCACACAGTAAATTGGAGATACTGAGGTCAGTATTACTTGTTATACTATGGGACCGTTGAATGCTTGAATCTGATTGGCTGACGAACGTTCTGAGGTGTGCAATTATTTTCAGATAAACGCACGGCGAACGTAGTTCCAGGTAGCTCTCTTGACCGCATTACAGTTCCATATAACTTCGCATAGTTAACTGTAATAACGGAAATTAGCATACAGTACCTATACAGCACACAGGACTAACAAAAACAACAACATGACAGACAATTTTCCGAAAGTAAATTTTAATATTTACGGTGAATATGAAACTTTCAACAACTGGGCTGCAGCAGTATTAGTTAGCCTAGTGTACCAACTTAAAGGCTACACATGACATTTCTCACTAGCGAGGTAATAACAGCGCTGCATCTTAAAGCAGACTTACAGTTTAGAGACGGTGCTTCAGAACACTGTTGAGGGACACACAGAGGTAGCCTAATTCATACAAGCTCTCTCTCTCTCTCTGTTTCTCTTTCTCTGTGTCTCTGTCTCTCTCGCTCTCTTTCTAATAACTTCATTATTAACTGCATTAGTCTGCTATCAACGGCTCAAGCCTCCATTGCCAGCTTTAAAATGACGTTTTGGAACTAGCAAAAGAGTCGTTGGATGAGATGCGGAAGAAACAATCCTACTCACAATAGCGATTTAAGTAGAAAAACCGGACGAATCCCTTGAAATATATCATCTGATCGATGTCTTGAGGTGTGGCAACTGTAGTATAAGCGGAATAATTGACTCCAGACCGTTGAATTATTAGAAAATAATGCACACCCAAGGTGGTAATGCGGCCACGACGCGAAGCGGAGTGGCCGTTACACCTCGGGTGTGCATTATTTTCTAATAATTCAACGGCCCGTCGTCAATTATTCCTTACATATTCTACACTATTAACTGGTTATACTAAGGGAAGTCATATTTGTCCGGTCAAAAAGTAATCTGGTATTTCATTATGATCACTATACTCTCTGATGTGTAGGATATATACCAGTCTGTGTGTATAATACCACGGCTCCTTTTGCAGGCTGAACAGCTGTAATCTCACAGAGAAATCCTGTGAGGCGCTGGCTGCATCTCTTAGATCAAACTCCTCACCTCCTCACAGAGAGCTGGACCTGAGTGACAATGACCTGCAGGATTCAGGAGTCAAGCTGCTCTCTGCTGGGCTGGGGGATTCACACTGTAAACTGGAGATACTGAGGTCAGTCATATTTGTCCGGTCAAATAGTAAACTGGCATTTCATGATCATACTGTAACTGTGACACAGATCAAACCACAGACCACAGTATTTGACAGCACAATTGAGACACCCTCCACCATGCAGACACAGAAAGGAGTGTCCTGGGAAGGGCTGAGGGATCAGCCACATGGCCACTTCATTTACTCTCACTTAAGCTCCTGTTTAGGCCTAAGATGCAGCAGAAGGACTAATATTATAAGAGCCTCTTATGTCTCAAGTGCCTCAGCCAGTAATGCGGCTGATCCTGAATCCAAGCTGTCTAAGCATGAACTATGTCAGTACTTTATATTATAAAGTGTTTCTGTGACGTTTGCAAGGCAAGTCAGACGAGTGAACCGCTGCACTCACAGCATTTCGTTCCCACTAAGAAGGTAGAGATTTTTATTTCTCAGAAAAGAGGACGTGATGCGGATGTTTTGTTTTATTATTGTTATACTGACTTAATATCGTTACACTGTGTACTAGAGTAAATACCTGGGCTGGACTTCTCACAGTTTCATAGCAGAGGAACCTAAATCACATTTCCTCAGGTGGAATTACACCAAATAAAATACTCCTTTATTTTGGGTGCCTGCTGCCTGGGCCCCTTCCTGTGTCACATCAGCCGCCTATCAGCTATGAGAGAGGAATCACTCCTGTAATCAGCTCTCACTGCTCTGTACAGGTCTGTGTGGACCACACTGTTTAAAATGTTCATATGCTAAGGTCTCTCAGACAGGATCCCTCAAAGTACTGTTGCATCCAAAAATTTTTCACCATTAAGTTTTCGCTTCTAAATTTGCACAATTTTAATATAAAACAAGCTGTACATCAGGTAGGTCGGCCTGACAGGCCTGCATTAGCTGGTGGGGATGTTCACGTCTCCTCTGGTCAGAGTTCCTAGTCATTTTGGGGACACCTGGCAGAAAGGTGGCTGACGGCTGCCAGTCATTTCTGTCGCTTGTCTAACCGTCTGGAAAATATGATCAATATTGTTTCTTTGCCCAGGAGACTAAGCAAAGCAAAACTTCCCAGGTTTCACTGATGAAAAGTCTTGGCAGTTTCAGCTGCTGCTGAGATGCTCAGCTACAGAACAGACAGGCCTTCATGATACTGTGAAGCTGTGAGACTAATTAAAGTGCAGATTCATGTGACATAGGCTGACATGAGATAGCTGACAGATACAGAAACTCCTAAGCTAACTCAAGCTGCTCATTCACACCTATTTTTAATCACATTGTGCAGCAGCAGTAATTGCTCCAAATTCCCTAAAGGTCACAAGGTCACACTCTGTATGGTTTACATCAGCTTCTGATTACATCTTCTTAATGGCGTCCTAATGATTACATTCTCTATCTGTTATACAGTAACATATAATATTCCATATGGACACCCCCAAATGGCGGTCTTTATTTTAGGGGGATGGGGGGGCATTCAGGAAGGGCAGCTGGAGTGTGGAGTTTAGCTCCTTCCTCACACGGCTGGGCCCGACTCCTTGGTCGCTGGCTGAGCAGGTGGGGGGCGACAGTCCCTTCTGGGTGGTCATCCTCCAGGACGTCTGTGTTCAGAGAGAGACGACAAGCAGGCTGCTCACCAGTCACCCTGTTTCCCTCCCCACCCACAATGCAGGCTCTGAGCCGTGCTGGGGGAGGCAATCCCGCCCCCTCTCTGGGGCTGTTATCAGCTGTCAGCCGCCTCCTGTTGACATTCCTCACTTCCTCATCGGTGGTTCTGCAGCCGACTGTGAGGATCTTGTGTCCGGCATTGTGGTGCTGATCGTCCTCTTTGGGATTTAGCCGACTTTCCTGCCCCTGTGGCGTCACACCGTTTGCTCTTGGCGTCACTCCAGGGCCTCATCCTCTCTGCCATCAGAGCTCTTCTTGTGGCAGGACTGTAGATGAGGGAGTCCAGGTCTAAGTTTCATGCAGTGGGTCGCTGTCACTGGATGGTTTAATGCTGAACTGGGCTGATTATTCATGTCTGTTTCTACACAGTCAGTGAGGCTAAGAGGTGAGCTTCAGTGAACAGTGTGTGGGGGCCGCAGGAACAGAGACACACAGGCAAACCTGGTGCAGAATAATGCCCCCAAATGGCAGCTTCATATCAGGAACAGGGAGAACAGGGATTGAGGAAAAGAGGGAGGTGCTGAATGGCTGTTTGGTCTGGGGGGGTCCAGGCCAGTTGCTGGTCTCAGTCAGGCTGTGGCTTTAGGCACATCAGCACTGGTGTTTTGATGGGTTGTTGCCACCTATATTTTGTCTGAAATTTTGTGATTTCCTTTCTACAGTCTGGCAGTTTGTAGAGTCACAGAAGAAGGCTGTTCTTCCCTGGCTTCAGCTCTGAGGTCAAACCCCTCACACCTGAGAGAGCTGGATCTGAGCTACAATCACCCAGGAGACTCAGGAGTGAAACTGCTCTCTGCTGTACTGGGGGATCCCAGCTGTAAACTGGAGAAGCTGAAGTGAGTACAGAATGAACATTTTATGTCCGTTTATGTAGCACATGTTCATACATCAAAGTCATTCAAAGTGCTTTACAGAAAAGATACAAAATAAAATGCATAAAGTAAAAGCAGAGAAAGTTAAAGTGTAGGAATAAATATGAATTTAAAAGAAAATAACATGAAACATTAAAAAACAGATATTAAGTGACAAAGTGCCATTGGCATCAGTCACGGTTACACAGTCGCCCATGGAGCTGCGGCCTGGGTGCTCTGGTGCCAGGTGTCCTTATAAACACCCTTATGCTGGAACACGGTGTTCGTTATGGACAGACTGTGGTTGGCACAGGAGTCCAATAAGAGAACAGCTCGGGTTCAGATCGACCAGGCCGTTCCTCCCAATCACAGCCCTCCAGGTGTCAGTGTCGTTACCCACGTGAGCGCTAAAGTCCCCCAGCAGAACAATGGAGTCCCCAGAGGGGGGGCGCCTTCCAACATCCCACCCAAGGTCTCCAAGAACGCCGCACACTGAGCTGGTGTTCGGTGCATAAACGCAGACAACAGTCAGAGCCCGTCCTCCGGCTCGAAGTCGAAGGGAGGCGACCTTCTCGTTCATTGGAGTGAACTCCAACATACTGGCACCGAACCGGGGGGCTATAAGTAGACCCACCCCTGCCCTCCGCCTCTCACCTTGGGCAGCTCCAGAGTGGAATAGAGCCCAGTCCCTCCCCAGGAGTTTGGTTCCAGACCCCGAGTCGTGTGTCAGCAGTCAAACCATGTTAGAAATAATTAAGCAGTAAAGCTGGAAACCAACAATTCTTAGCAGACGCTTTGTATTGGTTAGCAGAGTTAATAGATGAAGAAAAGTAACAGTTATGATGCAATTTAGAACATAACTGTGTTTGGTTTAACAAAAGTTACGGATAAAACTATAATGGACACCAGTCAACAATGAGGTGATTCTTCATATGCTTTTTATATATTGTAAAATAAAGTAATTGTTTTAAAAAATCTCTTCTGTCATGTCTGTGATGGCTCACATTACTGTAATATACAGTACAGTGATGCAAAAAGTGGTTTTATAAGTGTATCATTTTCCTAAGGGTGGATCGGTGTGAACTCACAGAGAAATGCTGTGAGACACTGGCTTCAGCTCTCAGATCAAACTCCTCACCCCTGAGAGAGCTGGACCTGAGTGACAATGACCTGCAGGATTCAGGAGCGAAGCTGCTCTCTGCTGGGTTTGGGAATTTACACACTAAACTGGAGATACTGAGGTTAGTATTACTGAGTATTTTACACTGTGAACTGGAGATACTGAGATTAGTCATATTTATCAGGTCAAATAGTAAACTGGTATTTCACAATGACACTGCAACTGGCACACAGGTTAAACCACAGCCCACTGGTATTTGACAGTACAACTGAGATAGTATTCCACACTGTAAACAAGAGTTATTGTGGTCAGTATTATTCGGTATTCCATGCTGTAAACTGCAAGTATTGAAATATTTATTAGAGCAGACATACTTGCTTAAAAGTAGTACTTTTAATGGTGAGATGATATTATTTGTTGGAGAGTTTTTGTCTGTCTCTCTGCAGGCTGTCAGGCTGTAGAGTCACAGAAGAAGGCTGTTCTTCCCTGGCTTCAGCTCTGAGGTCAAACCCCTCACACCTGAGAGAGCTGGATCTGAGCTACAATCACCCAGGAGACTCAGGAGTGAAGCTGCTCTCTGCTGTACTGGAGGATCCCAGCTGTAAACTGGAGAAGCTGAAGTGAGTACAGAGTGTGTGTCTGACACGCTACAGATACTTATGCATGTATGTGAAGAAGAGGCACCAATAAATAAATGGATACAGCAGTACTATGTCATTCTGCTTCTCCTATAGTGTGGATCACGGTGGAGAGTGCAGGACCAGACCAGGCTTACAGAAATGTAAGTGTGTTTGCATGGTTTTATTAATAATACCATTAATTCCATTTTATGATTGTATTCACACAGTTGTTGTGATGCGTTTGGCTTTTTGTGTGTTTGGATTTCCATGTTTGTGTTTAGGTGAGTTTCTCTGTGTGACAGTTTAGACAGAATCCAAAGGGAAAAGACAAAACAGACATCAGAAAAAAGATTATTTATTCATTAACCTTTTTTTTTTTTTTACAAGCAAGTACTTCATTCATGTTTATATATAATTATAGCATTATATAAGTATTATTATTACAGATAATAAATCATAATAATGTATTATATAATAATATAGGATAGGATATTATTATTATTATCTCCACTATGATAATATCGTATCACCCTGAATGACATAGGATATACCACCACTAGAGGGCGCCGGAATCACATGAACTCCACAATATCGGTGCAGATGACGTCAGCGCAACATCGGGAACTAGCTTTAATAATCCAGCCTACTGAGGTCTCTTTAGTAGCGTCGTGTCCGGGCAGGAGTGGAGTTTCCAGCCCCGCAGTAGAGACCCTCCTGGTGGAGTCTGCAGCCAGATGTAATCAGTTCATGCTCCTTACCTCTCTCTTCTAAACCGGCGCCAATGCCGGACTCTCAGTCTACGGGCAGCGCTGCTGTGAAGAGGCGTGCGGTTCGAAGGAAGGTTATATTTTAAAGTAAAATCACTCACTTTTAGTATTAATATCTGGTGCTGTTTTGTGGTAAATATGCTTGTAATGAATATGTCCGATGAATGTCGCTGCTCTAATTTTATTTACCGTAATTTTGCTGTTAGTTTAGCTCGCGCCGTATTTTGGCGGCTCTTCCCGCCGGCGTCGCGCGCCGTCTGACATTTCCTGAGCTATTTCATAAATTTCAGTTGAAAACTGAGCTGTTTTTATTTTGTACAGAAACATAAAGTACAGGCGGCCTGATGGTATTAATAATTCTTCCTCCTGCCTACAGACTCCTGCCAGCTGACGCTGGACCCCAACACAGCACACAGACTCCTGTCTCTGTCAGGGGGGAACAGGAAGGTGACATGGGGGGCAGAGGAGCAGCCATATCCTGATTATCCAGAGAGATTTGACAGCCGCCCCCAAGTCCTGTGCAGAGAGAGTCTGACTGGCCGCTGTTACTGGGAGGTTGAGTGGGATGGAGATGGAGCTGATATAGGAGTGACTTATAAAGGGATCAGGAGGAAAGGAAGGGGTGACTGTCGGCTTGGAGACAATGACAAGTCATGGAGTCTGTTCTGTGATACTGACATTTACTCTGTCTGGCACAATAATAAACAGACTCTCATACTCATAGAGCCCTCAGGCTCCCGCAGAGTAGGAGTGTATCTGGATTGGGGGGCTGGTGCTCTGTCCTTCTACAGAGTCTCCTCTGATGGACTGACCCCCCTGTACAGATTCACCTCCTCATTCACTGAGTCCCTCTATCCAGGGTTTTATGTTGATGTAAACTCCTCAGTGTCACTGTGATGTGTTGCTGGTTCTCCTGGCAAAAAGGTAAAATCTCTGCTTTTTAACCTTTATAATCCTTTTTACTCTGAAATGTACATTTGACTAAAATAACTCTGTGTTCAGCAAGCTGAATAAAGATGCAAAATAACAGTTTTTCTCTCTGACTAAAATGTAACTAAATGTAATCCTGATGAGTGGGGGGGGGGGCTTTCCCCCTTCCCTGTATATCCATCCATCCATCCATTTTCCAAACCGCTTATCCTACTGGGTCGCGGGAGGTCCGGAGCCTGTCCCAGAAGCAATGGGCTCGAGGCAGGGAACAACCCAGGATGGGGGGCCAGCCCATCGCAGGGCACATTCACACACCATTCATGCACACATGCACACCTACGGGCAATTTAGCAACTCCAATTAGCCTCAGCATGTTTTTGGACTGTGGGAGGAAACCGGAGTACCCGGAGGAAACCCCACGACAACATGGGGAGAACATGCCCCCATAAAAAAACTCCACACATAAAAAAAGCATAACTGAGTAACATAATGAAACCACAGTCTGATAGATTAAGTTAAATTCACTTTACTGCTATAGCTGAACATAACAAACACAATGACACTCAATCAATTTAATAATTGTTGGAGCCAAATTTAGATTGAATTTGCTTTTGGTTTAGACTCTTACTTTGCTTGAGATTTGCCTTTGGCCTGGAACTTTTATTTCAGCATAGCCTTAGGTCACCTGGCTGGTCAAAGACGGCATTTTCCCCGTGGTTCCTAGTCTCAGGTAGACAATGGAAAATGCCATAGCTGAATAGTTTTTTTACTGCTTTAACTATAAACTTTGAACTAAACTTAAATAGAATTTAGAATACTTTGACTTGACCCCCTTTTGGTGAAACTTGGAATTTATACTTTGGATCAACCCTCTCCTTTGTGGATTACAAACAATTTGGATTTACTCCCTTGAGAACCACCTGCTTGCCTGCCTGCCACCTAACTCTCTCCCTCCCTGCCTGCCTGCTTGTTACCTGCTTGTTACCTGCTTGCTACCTGCTTGCCTGCCTGCTACCTGTCTCCCTCCTGCTTGCCTGACCCTGTGCCCTCTCCCTACCCGGCTGCCTTTTCTACCATCTATGAACACAGGTATGAGCGACAGCCGGACACAGTGTTTAAGATGAGTGCGTAATGACTATGCGGCATATACATTTTGGATTATATTTGACCCTTACGATGAGCATTTAACTGGAGACATAACAGAAACAAGAAACATTAGAAAATATAATTATATCTAGTTACTGCCCTGGTTCAATGGATTAAAGTAAATAAAATTATTATTAATTTATTTTATTAAGTAATAATATTTGCTTTATGAAATCATTTAAAGTAATTAATTAAGATTAAAGTACTATTTAAGTACAATATATGTGTGTGTGTATACATACATACCTATACGTGCATATATATATATATATATATATATATACATATACATATACATATATATATATATATATATATATATATATATATATATATATATATACAGTATCTCATAAAAGTGAGTACACCCCTCACATTTTTGTAAATATTTTATTATATCTTTTCAAGGGACAACGCTAAAGATATGAAACTCTGATAGAATGTAAAGTAATCAGTGTACAGCTTGTATAATGGTGTAAAGTAGCGGGAATCCTCTTCCACATTTTCCACAAAAATGTGAGGGGTGTACTCACTTTTGTGAGATACTGTATATATATATATACTGTATATATATATATATATATATATATATATATATATATATAGACACACACACAGAGCATAACGACCTTAACCAGGCGCTGTATATGGGTATGTGTGAGAGTGCGCTGTGTTTGTGTGCGTGTGTGTGTTTGATATAACTGGGCACTATATGTTTGTGTTCTCTAACTGGGCACTGTGTATGTGTTTGTGCAGATTTACTCTGCAGTTTGTGTGTGTGTATATGTGCACTCTAACTGGGCACTGTGGATTAGGTGTATATTACATTGTGGGGACCACTCTAAAAGTCCCCACAAAGATCTGTAAATGCAATCAAAAGAGTAAAAATGCCATTTTGTTTGGTTACTTATGGGTAAGGTTAGGGCTGGGTAGAAGTTAAAGTACACAAACATACAAATGCACACAGCACCCAGTTAGATCAGACACAGCACCTGAATAGCGAACACACACAAACAAACAGTGCATACACATACCCATATACAGCAGCCGGTTAAAGTACACAGACACACACACACAACGAGTGCGGAGTATACATCTATACACGCACAGCCCAGTTAGAGTAAACACACAGACACACACACCACGCCCTGTTACAACACATACACACACACCACTTCCAGTTAGAGCACACAAACACACTCACAGCGCCTTGGTAGAGTTTTTGCGCCAATACACACACATGCACACACACACACCACGCACTACCAGCATACACTCAACCAGCTAGAGCGTGCATGCAGACACACACACACACATCACCTGGTTACAGCACACACAATGAGTGCCCAGATAGAGCAAACACACACACAAACACACACACATACCCATACACAGCGGCCGTTTAAAGTACACAAACACACACAATGAGTGCCCAGATAGAGCAAACACACACACAAACACACACACATACCCATACACAGCGGCCGTTTAAAGTACACAAACACACACAATGAGTGCCCAGATAGAGCAAACACACACACAAACACACACACATACCCATACACAGCGGCCGGTTAAAGTACACAAACACACACAATGAGTGCCCAGATAGAGCAAACACACACACAAACACACACACATACCCATACACAGCGGCCGGTTAAAGTACACAAACACACACAATGAGTGCCCAGATAGAGCAAACACACACACAAACACACACACATACCCATACACAGCGGCCGGTTAAAGTACACAAACACACACAATGAGTGCCCAGATAGAGCAAACACACACACAAACACACACACATACCCATACACAGCGGCCGGTTAAAGTACACAAACACACACAATGAGTGCCCAGATAGAGCAAACACACACACAAACACACACACATACCCATACACAGCGGCCGGTTAAAGTACACAAACACACACAATGAGTGCCCAGATAGAGCAAACATACACACAAACACACACAGCAGCAAGTGACAACGCACACAGCACCTGGATAGAGAACGCATGCAAACAAACAGAGCCGGACAGAGCACACACACACATACACACACATACACACAGCACCCAATTAGCATGCACACACCCACACAGCTCCCAGTCACAGTAAACACATGGACACACACAGAGCACCCAGTTAGAGCACACAGACACATACGGGCTCACAGACACTAACAGCACCCTTTTAGAGCACACACACAAACACACACACACACAGTGCTCAGTGAGAGCATGCGCACTCACTTACACACAAAGCATCTAGTTAGGGCATATACACAGACACACACAGACACACAGCGCCAAGTGTGAGCTCTCTCTAACTGGCCGCTCTGTGTGTATGTGTGTGCGTGTCCTCATCACTGCACTGGGGCACTGGGATCCACACTGACCACAGGGTGGACTAACCTGTTGGCCACACCAACACCTCTTCCAGCAGTAGCCCAGCTTTCCTAGTTGGTCTCCCATCCAAGTCCCGGCCAGGTCCAAAGCTGCTTCAGATGGATTACCTGGTCTGAGCTACAGGTGGCATGGCTGCTGACATCTCAAAAAGAGAGAAAGTGATTGATCAATCAATCAATTACTTGATTAACAAACAGACAAATAAACAGTATATTGAACTGTTGAAACACTTCACCATGAAATGTAGGTAATGATTAAAAATCTTTTACATTTTGACAGTTTCTGTCAATGTTCTAGGGTTCTATAGGTAGCTTTTATTAATGTTGTACATTATGTATCTTACATCTGCAATGAGGACATTGTGTTGGACACTTTGCTTGAAATAACATGTATTATAAAGCTACTTTTCATGCATATTTATGCCTATAATGTCCTGGGGACTGAAACGGCATGGATTTGGCAGAATGCCCCCGAAACGGCTTGTCCATGAGGATCCTGTGGCTGCGGTAATGTTAGCTGTATGTTCGATATTCAGTCTTCCAGCTGTAATATCATTCAGCATGTAAGCCAGGCATTTTTTAATCACAGGCTTTTCATGTCCGTGGGCAGAGATGCATACCGATCATTTTTCATTTTGAGCCTCTTGCTGTCTGTGCCAAGTCTTGGTATTATCTAAGAAAAGAGGTGATCTCTGCTGTAACAACAATGTTCAGAAACTGGAGTTTATGGTCACTCTTGCACACCGTTTGGTTTGCGTGGGTGAATATTATTTAGTAGCTGAATGCTTGCATGTAGGGGCGGCATGGTGGTGCAGTGGTTAGCACTGTTGCCTCACACCTCTGGGACCCGGGTTGAAGCCCCTGCCTGGGTTACATGTGTGTGGAGTTTGCATGTTCTCCCCATGTCGTCGTGGGGTTTCCTCCGGGTACTCCGGTTTCCCCCCACAATCCAAAAACATGCTGAGGCTGATTGGACTTGCTAAATTGCCCGTAGGTGTGCATGTGTGAGTGAATGGTGTGTGAGTGTGCCCTGCGATGGACTGGCCCCCCATCCTGGGTTGTCCCCTGCCTTGTGCCCATTGCTTCTGGGATAGGCTCCGGACCCCCCGCGACCCAGTAGGATAAGCGGTTTGGAAAATGGATGAATGGACAATTAAAAAACATAGAGTTGTTTATTCCAGTACTTCCAAAAAATAGAGGAATACCATGTATCACTTTTCATAGGATCAATTAAGGTCATAATAATTCCATTCCTTGACTCAGTTAGCCTACATATAAATGTATACATGAGGTTCCTGAGTAGAGCCTGAAATGAGGGAACATTATAAGTCACAAATATACAACTAGCACTTTCCTACCTTGGATACTTCAACAAGATTCTAAGGGCATCACTGTATGCCACCTTAATCTTATTAATCTTTGTTCTGCTATAACTACACCATAGGTGAGCTATATCTAAAGCGAAGGTTACATTTCAGGTCTTACAGTTCAAATCAGTATTTCTGCAGACGTAACGGGCCTCTCCGGTCAACTCTTGCGGTCCGTGTTTCGTGCTCTGCACACATATAATGTTCACTGTCTGACGACACTGCACACGTTGTCCTTTCTAAAACAACAGAAATTTAACATATGATTGCATCTCTTTTCTTTTGGGGTGTAATTGGTGCTAAAACTAGTTCGCATTTCTGCATCGAAATGTTATTTTTAACAAGTATGATTCATCCAATCGAAATTGACATATAATCAATGAATTTACTCTGGTTGAAACATGTGTGATTGTGTGTATGCATGTATGTATTTATAAACTGATCTCTCTTTAAAAAAAAAAAAAAAAAAAAAAAAAAACAATGCAGCTGTCAGGCGACTCATCTCCAGCATCAAATCTTTATTTCTGCTGGAGGACAGACCGCACCAACACTTAAAAGAAAACGATTAACCGCAAACTACGTACAGTTGCGTAAGTTACAGAAGTGCAGGTGTTTCTTATGAATGTAGTTTTAACAGAGAAATAAAAATAATCACAAAGAAAAATCTAATAATTTTGTAGAGTTTACAATAATAATTTTCATTCCGTTAAACAGACCCTCTGTTTTAAATACCATTCACCATTTTTTTCATTTCGCTCGAACAGCAAAGCACCTTAATATGACATAATTATAATTCTGACTTAACTGGGAAGTTGGGCCTTCTGACAAAGTTTTCAATTTAATTCGTATAGTACAGTTAAACATCACAATGGTTCAGTACATTTCTCAACTACTGTTTAATTACAGAGCTGCCAACTCCCGTATCTGGCGTTACACTCACACTTTCAGACTGTCACGCTCACGCTACAAAACTTACGGTAAATCGGTGGCCCTGTTCCCACCAGGTATTAACATGCGCGTCATTTCACTATGAACCGTAAGAAAGTTTTCTGTACCTTTAAGAATGCAGTCGCCTGTGCGAAGGATGGCGAGTGAGCGCGACGAGGAAGAGCGAGGAACGTGCAGGCCGCGTGTTAGCGAATTTAAAGTTTATTCCTGGTCAGCAATATACTTAAATCCTTGTTATATGTACGCGTCACTGCGTTAGTGCTATGTTGTATTTTATTATAATTAATTCCCGAGTGATCAACTAATTTAGTTTGCCTTTAAGTCTGCTGACAGTTTACATGCTACACCATACAATGAATTATTGTAAAATAATTCTAAAAGAATCCCCAAAAAAGAAACCACAAACTGTCAAAAGCTGCTCAGAGGCTAACAGGAGCCTCGGTTCTGCTGAAATTAACAGTGTGATTCGTATTAGCCATTTTTGTTTTCAAAATATAAACCACTAAACACAAAATATTAGTGTATTTTCTTAAATAAAAAACCACAAGTATTCAAATTTTGCTAATACCGAGTGAAATATTACCTCTCATATGTCCGTGTAAATGGTCATTTATATCGAATAAAATTGTGGGGCAATTGCATCTACAAAACCCATTTCCTTATTTTGACAAGATAAACACTGTAATAAGTCAAATAATAAGGTCTCTAAAATACAGCATCACTGACGGCTGCTTATATTACCACGGATATTCGTAATCCGGATGTAATTCGATCTCCGGTTGTGCGTTAACAGGATATTTTGGACGAAAGTCGGAGCATGTTTGGGTAATCTTAATAAATTTGCTTATATTATGAGACTATGTTATTATAAATAATCATTTTGAGTTACTATTCCAATTCGTCATAAAGATTTCATTCTGAAATCATTGTTTTTACAACAATGTTGCACAGCCCTATTGTTTGATGTGGCCGCCAGCGAAAGATTTCCAGCGTCTTTTTCAAACTGAAATTCTAGGTAGGCCTAAACGTATTTTCAATTGGTAGAATAATATTTGTAAATGTTCCTCAATCTTGCAGGCTTGTATCCGTTGGAAAGTGCATGCATTGTGCTATATTTGCCTCATTTAATTTAACAGTCAGTGTTTGTCATTCGGGTAAGGCTGTTATGCATTTGGTAATTAACCGTAATTGGTCGTCTATTTTGCAGAATGGAATGTGGCAAATTTAATTGTACAAAATAATATATCTTGATTTGAATAAGAAACTTTGAAATAAGTAGACAGAAAAACAATTGAGGACATATTGTAACGTGGGGTTGTATTTTGTGATGGGAAAAGAGGCGGTGGAACACTTAGCAGGGACAGCCAAAAACTCACGACATACTGGCACTGGGATTTCCACAGCGATTGTCTTTTAATTACACACGCTCTTCACCATCCAAAGCCCGGTTGAACGGCTGCTGGCTTGTCATACATGAAGCGAGCAATATTCATACAACCCGTGACGATACTGTAGAATATTAACTGTGCACGCAGTAATATTGAACCTTCGCAAATACCGTACTCTTTACTTTACACATGCGCGGTGCTTAAGCTCTCTCTCTCAACATGTTACCAGGTACTGTGATCCCTGTCTGATCCGGTTGTTGCTATTAAAACAACTAAGTTCAGCTCCGCACCGAGTTTCATTATTATCACAGCACTCAACATGGTGTCAGAAGTCTTGGACCACAACGTTTAACGCTATATGGAATACCATATGTGATGGCGGACGGCTTCAGACGACCCGGTCCACTAGTTTTTGATGGCAACATAGCGGAGAACTGGCGTGTATTCGAGCAGGAATACGACATTTTTATCGCAGCGGCGCACTCGGACAAGCCGGCGCGAACCCAAGCTTACATTCTCCTGAACCTGGCCGGACCCGAAGCTATCTAGCACGAACGCTCGTTTGTGTATGCACTAGAGATACGGGCGTCCCCTGGAGAAGACGGGGATGATGGACGCGTATTGGTTCCCGCGGAATCCAAGGAGAACCCCGAATGCCTCAAAAGAAAGTTTCGTGAAATGTGCAATCCCCAAACAAATGTCACTATGGAGAGACACAAATTCAACACACGTAACCATAGGGCTGGTGAGACTATTGAGTCGTATGTGAGTGATTTGAGAATAAAAGAGTTGCAATTTTGGTGGGCTTGGTGAGGAGCCTATCAGGGATAGGCTGGTCTGTGGCATTACTAACGACCACCTCAGGAATGTACTGTTGCGTGATAGTGATCTGACCCTCGCAAAGGCCTTATCCATATGCCAGATCCATGAGATGACTGAGGAACACAATAAAACCTTAATGTCACCACTCAGCCGTGTCACAAAGGTGGACGCTGTTCAAACCACGTACGCGAAAAGGCGGGACGACGATAACGCAAAGTTCGGTAACAGACAAAACAATAACACCACACAATTCATTAGTTGCAGTAATTGCGATAGTAGTCACGTGGTAAAGAGGAACAAGTGCCCTTCTTCTGGTCAACAGTGTAATGCGTGCAAAAAAATGAACTACTTCAGGAAGTGTTGCAGATCTAAGCCCCAATTTGACAGGCAAAGGCCGAGGAAATCTGTCCACCAGGTGGTTACTGAAAGCACAGAGTCTAATGACAATGAGACGTCTAGACAATGAGTCTAATGACTTACTAGACGGCATTTCAGTGGATTTACCTGTTGATTCTACCAATGCACAAAGTTATGACAAGGACGAAGCCTTTGCTACAGTACAAACCAATGACACTACTGTTGAAATGAAAGTTGACACGGGTGCCAAATGTTCTCTCAGCAGTGACTTTTGAACAAGTGAGGAGATGTGAACAATTAAAGCCCTGCAGTAAGCCCACCAACCTTGTAGCATATGGTGTTAGCAAGATTAAAACTGCTCGATTTGTTGACCTATGCTGCCATCTAGGGGTGAAACAATACAATGTACCCTTCTACATTATCAATGAGAAAGTCCAAGCAGTGGCAGTACAAAGTGCCTCCCTGGAGATGGGGCTTGTGTCACTCAGCAAAGAAGTTCACCAGGTAAGCAGCAACACAACTGTAGATTTCTCCCAGCAAATCAGAAATGAATATAATGAACTGTTTTCAGATGAATTAGGAAATCTACCAGTTACATACTCGATGACACTCGACCCAGAGGTGAGACCAGTAGTTTGCCCTGCTCACCGCATTCCTGTAGCCATGAAAGACAGGGTTAAGGCGGAACTGGACAGGATGCAAGAGTTAGGTGTTATCACACCAGTCTCGGAACCTACAGACTGGGTGTCCACCATGGTTGCCACCAACAAAACAGACAAACAGGAGATCAGAATATGCATCAATCCAAAAGACCTCAACACTGCTCTAAAAAGGCCACATCACCCAATGCGCACAGTAGACGACGTCTCCTCACAAATGGCTAATGCTACTGTATTCTCAGTTTTAGATGCTAAGAACTCATTTTGGCAGATTTCCCTGGACCGTAAATCCTCCCTGCGTACTACCTTCAGCACATGTTTCGGTCGTTACAGGTTCCTGCGAATGCCGTTTGGAATTAGCTCTGCCAGTGAAGTTTTCCAACGCACCATGGAGCAGATCTTTGCCGGTTACGCCTGTGCCATTATCGTGGATGACATATTAATTGGAGGCAAGGTCATTGAGGAACATGATGCTAACCTGAGACAAGTGCTCGACCGGGCCAGAGAGGTAAAACTAACACTCAACCCACTCAAATGCAAGTTCAGACTGAACCAAGTCAGCTATGTTGGACATGTATTCACTGCTCAAGGCTTAAAAGCTGATCCATCTAAAACAAAGGCGATAAGCGACATGCCAGTTCCTACAGACATTTCAGCCTTGCAGAGATTCCTCGGCATGGTTAACTACCTCGGGAAGTTCATCCTTAACTACAGTGGGATCACAGCTCTGCTGCGTCAACTCACACATAAAGACACTGTGGTCATGGCATGAACAGCAGCAGCGTGCTTTAGAGACTTTAAAGATATACATGTCAAATCCCCCGGTGCTTTCATATTACAATGTTCACAAAGCAGTCACACTCACATGCGACGCTTCGCAGTATGGGCTTGGCGCGGCGTGCCTGCAAGACAGTAACCCTGTGGCCTTATGCTTCACGCACCCTGACTCATACTGAAACAAGGTATGCCCGAATTGAAAAAGAGCTGTTAGCTGTTGTTTTTGCATGCTCAAAATTTCACGACTACATTTACAAATAACTGTTGAGACTGACCACCAACCTCTCGTGACAATAATAAAAAAGCCCATTCATGCAGCACCAGCCAGACTGCAGAGGATGATGCTAAAACTTCCAAAGTATAGCATTGACCTTGTCTACAGAAGCGGCAAAGAAATGCACTTGGCTGACACTTTATCAAGAGCTCCGAGTTGCTCCACAGTTCAACTTGCAGATGAAGTGGACGATTTTGATGTAACATCTGTGAGTCATGTGTCGTCTGCTCGCTTGGAGGAACTGAGGGAGCACACCGCAGAAGATCCGACCCTCCAGACTCTCTGTGGCATTATTAAGCATGGGTGGCCAAGCAGACTGCACAATCTCCCACATGCAGCACGTCCCTATTTTCCTTTCAGGGATGAACTCACTATTGAGGATGGTGTTATTATGAAGGGACAGAAAACTGTAATTCCCCTCTCGTTGCAAAAGACATATGTGGGGATTCTTCACGGGGGGCACCCGGGTGCAGAAGCCACCAAACGCAGAGCGAGAGGCATAGTATTCTGGCCCACAAAAGACATTGATGATGAAGTAATGGCGTGTTCAGTGTGTAATAGCACTAAACTGCACCAGCAAAAAGAGCCAATGCACTTGCACCCAGTTCCAGAGCTACTCTGGTCTATAGTGGCTGCTGACATTTTTGCCTGGCGCAACCAGCAGTATCTGGTACTTGTGGACTCTTACTCAGGCTGGTTTGAGATCGACCTTCTCCGCGATCTGACGTCAGCCACTGTCATTGGTAAACTGAAATGTCACTTTGCTGTCCATGTAGCACCACATACTCTAATATCGGTCAATGGCAATCAGTTTACAAGCGAACGTTTCAAAGACTTTGCCAAACAGTGGGATTTCATAACCCAATTTCATAGTACAAAACTTACTGCTTTGGGAAAAATCTACTCAAAAAAATCAAAAATCTCTTCACAAAATGTGAACAATGTTGTGATGATGGCAAAGTTGATCATAAACATACCTGGACATCATAAGTCCCAAGAATCTCCTGTAGGGCCTCTATAGCACCCATTCGTGATGCCTTCTGCCTGTCCAGGTTGATCAGTCGTGGTGTGTGTCGGCCAAGCTCTGTGTAGAAAATGTTGTGTAGGTTCACGTTTGTAATGCGATGGAACTCAGCATACACCTGCGGATACACAAATACATCTAAATTTCTACCAAATCAATAACTATTTATTACTGTTATTCATTCTTATTTTATAACTTATTATAAGCATCTTGATAATTTATTAGCTATAGGGATTGTTGCACAGTGCCTGTATTCTATTGCCAAGATCACACATTAACACACACAATAAAATGAGACTTGAATGAGACAAAAATGTTTGGGGAAGGGCAGACTAAGAAAAGCAGTTATTATCTGTGATTCCATTCCTAGGGCCAGCCAGCTATTCAAAAAGTCCCTGACCAGTAGATCTCCCTTAATTACTTGTGAACAAAGAGCAAAGTTGTCTGCATGAGTTTTTCTATTAATAACTGGTTTCAGCTTCTTGCATGGTTTGGAGTCTCATCTGTTCCAGAGTAGCCTCATTCTCTCCTTTTGGAAAGTTGGGAAGAAAGTTATGTCTCATAACATGTTAACAAAGTGAACTTTACCTCTTAACCAGCCTCATTTTATGTTGCTTATTTACAACCCTTACATTAGTCAATCTCCAAAATGAACGCGAAATGACTGCCTCAACTGTAAGGGTATTTCACAAATCCGCAAAACTCTTCTAAAGAGCTATATTAAAAAAACATACCTAATAGATAAACTTCTCTGTCTTCTCCAGAGACATAAAAGATTAACTCTGAGTATTTCTACAGTCACAATGTTGTGGTTGCCCAATGATAGCTACACTAAAAGTTAACAGTTAAAAATGAAAACCAAGTAAGAGATAAGTAAGAGCAACAGTTGTTCCTTAAGTTGGGTCTGCAGTTACTTGCATGAATACAGTCAAACATCTTACTCGAGAAATCTTCTTGCCTTTTTAACGGTATCCATCTTCTTTTTTTTGAAAGCGAGCAACGTTGGTGACGTCAGATGCCACATGACTTTGTATTCTCATAAATTGCGATTTAGTGAACAATGTTAACTCAAAAACATATAGTCAAGCAAAATTAGTACACTTTGACATGCTATAAACACACAAAAGTTAATTGCTGGGTTAACTAATAAACAGTTTTTGATTGCTATACACCATAATGTTTATGGTTAGTAGAACTGTTGGGGTTTACAGTGTGGAACTGGCACCTTATCAGGGTAGAGGGCTTTGCGTGGTCCAATGATCCCAGGAGCTAAGTTGCCTGGGGCTTTATGCCCCTGGTAGGGTCACCCAAGGCAAACAGGTCCTGGGTGAGGAACCAGACAAAGTGTGGCTCATAAGATCCCTTATGATGACAGACAACTTAGATTGATGGTTTCCCTCGCCTGGACGCGGGTCACCGGGATCCCCCCCTGGAGCCAGGCCTGGGGTGGGGCTCGATGGCGAGCACCTGGTGGCCAGGCCCCATGGGTACACCCATGGTGCCTGGCCGGGCACAGCCCGAAGAGGGAATGTGAGGGTATGCTCCCTTCGCCTTCAGGTGGGGGGATGAGTCCTGGCTGTTGTTTGCCCTTATGTGCCAAACGGCAGTTCAGAATACCCACCCTTTTTGGGGTCTTTGGAAGGGGTGTTGGAGAGCGCTCCTCCTGGGGACTCTCTTGTTCTGCTGGGGGACTTCAATATGCACGTGACAATGACCTAGAGGGGCGTGATTGGGAGGAATGCTCCTCCCCCCCCCCGATCTGAACCCGACTGGTGTTTTCTTATTTGACTTCAGTGCTTGTCATGGATTGTCCATAATGAACACCATGTTCAAACAAAAGGGTGTTTATATGTGCACTTGGCACCAGGACACCCTAGGCCGCAGTTCAGTGATCGACTTTGTGGTCGTGTCATCGGACTTGCAGCCGCATGAATTTGACACTCGGGTGAGAAGAGGGGCGGAGCTGTCAACCGATCACCAGCTGGTGTGGGAGGAAGTGGTGCAGCATCAACACTGTTTATGGTGGGGATGGTGCACTGCTGACCTCAGCTCGGGATGTTGTGGGTCAGTGGAGGGAATACTTCGAAGGCCTCCTCAATCCCACCGACACGCCTTCCAATGAGAAGAGTCTGGGGACTTGGGGGTGGACTCCCTTATCTCTGGGGTGGAGGTCGCTGAGGTGGTTAAGAAGCTTCCCGGTGGCCGGGCCCCGGGGGTGGATGAGATCCCCCCGGAGTTCCTCAAGGCTCTGGATGTTGCAGGGCTGTCCTGGTTGACCCAACCCGGAAAGGCGGTAAAATATGGATGGATGGAACACACCAAGGGCTATTTACCATTGCACGCGGGGACATGCTGGGACATGCACCCCGCCGGTGCTACACTATGCTTAAACGGAGCTACAAACCCCTTTTGGGGTACGTATATACCCTAACAGGTGGCTAGATTTAGGTAGCGAGTTGTATGCTAATTATTACCAACAGGTTCCTCGTTCATTTGTGCACTCCGGAACAGATGCTTTTGTGTTTGCATGGAAGGACGCTCTTGGCGTGTTGTTACTACCTTTTATAATGAGCACTGTTAACGCAGTACATTATGTTTCACATATCCAGCCAATAGCAATATATCCTTAGGTCATCTTCTTTTGGTCTGGATGTCGTCCATCCAAATGGAAGGTTTAAGTGATGTCCAAACGATGTTTCGGTGACCTAGTATGGACTTTATAAGGACATTCTCAGGATCAGTTATGAACATTCTGAGCTTCGGTTGAAACACACGAACGCTATTTGAAATACATATCTAGATAGTTCAACACCCACGCAATATTTACCAGTTAATATTTAAAAGTTAACCGTCACTGTAACATTGCTGGGCTTCAAGATGTCCCAGACATACTTCTGTAGTGTTAGCTTGGTTAATTTATGTTATATCAGGGCATCTTGCCGTAACATTTATGTCAGTTAAATATAATGTTAGTGGAATTAGTATACCTTCGATAACGTTAGCTACAGCGCCCTCGCCAATTATTGGCACCCCTTGTAAAGATTTGTAAAAAAGGTTAGAAAAAATCTACCTTTCAATGAAATAAATTCATCTCACACTGGAAAAAAATTGAAAAATTTAAATTTATTCAAAGAAAAAACAAATCCTTCATTAAGAAATAATTATTTTTAACCAAAACACATGTACCACGATTATTGGCAGCCCTGGAAATTACAGTGAACACAATGTAACTGAAGCATGTTTCCCCTGTAAATTGTACATCTTTGAGTTTTTTGGAGTGAAAAGGAACCTTCAAGCTGTCATCCATGACTTCCTGATTAACTGGGGTACAAACATGAGGCGACATAGATCTCAAATTCCCTTAGTCATCCATCAACATGGGAAAGATAAGAGAACACAGACCAAATGAGGGAGAAGTGTGCTGACCTTCATAAGTCAGGGAATGGGTATGAAAACTAGCTACTCGCCTGAAAATGCCCATTTCTACTGTTAGGGAAATAATAAAAAAATGGACAACAACTGGAATTGTTACAAAACTGCCTGGAAGAGGACCCAAGTTTATTTTCCACCCACATACAGTGATGATGATTGTAAGAAAGGCAAAAAATCCCCAAGGATCTCTGTGTCACGCCCAGTCTTGTCTATTTCAGTCCGTGTCTTACCTGAGTTCATTGTCCATCATTGATGTTTGTGAATGTCAGTGCTAGTGTTCCGTCCTGACCTGCTCTTTCCATTAATAAATCCCTGTTATCCCCGTTCTTCGCCGTGCTTGCCTGCTTCTTGCCCGCTTGCCTGCCGTGCGCCTGTGCACTCACCCGTTTAACCAGCGATTGTGCCCGCAACCTGACACTCTGGTGGTGAATTACAAGAAAAAGTAAAATCTTGGGGTTACCACATCTCTGAAAAAAATCGTTAAATGCCACATTCATTCTAACAGATTATTTGGATGTTATGCCAGAAAAAAAAGCTTTTTTTGTCAGCTAACCACAAACGTAAACAGCTGGAGTTTGCGAAAGACTATTACAACTTTGACTGGAACCAAAATTCAATAGTCTGTCGAAACAGAAATGGAGCTTTTTGGTAATAAACATTCAAACAAAACAAATTTATTTTTGTATAGCGCATTATCACAACATTACATCGTCTCAAATCGCTTTACAGCGTCCGTACCCAAAGCCCCCAGTGAGCCAGCCAAAGGCAACAGTGGCAAGGAAAAACTCCCAAGAAGGAAGAAACCTTGGGAGGGACCAGACTAACAGGGGGAGCCCATCCTCCAGGGGGCAGCAGGGAGAGTCAAATAGGAGAGATGGTTAAGTGCCAAGTCACGTTGTCCCAATCATAAGGTAGGTTTGGTGTAAAAAGAAAGACGGCTGTAGTACAAAGAACCTTATCCCAACTAAAATATGGTGGAGGTTCTGAGATGTGAGACTGTTTCTCTTCCAAAGGCCCTGGAAACCTTATGATAGATGGCATTATGGACTCCATGAAATGTCAGGATATTTTAAATCAAAATTTTGCTGCCTGTGCCAGGAAACTAAAACTGGACCTTCCAGTTGGGCCAATACTGGGTCTTCCAGCAGGACACTAATCCTAAGCACATGTCCAAATCAACACAAAAATAGTTAGCTGATCTCAGAATCAAGCTTCTGCCATGGCCATCTCAGTCCTCTGACATGAACCCCATTGAAAACCTATGGGCGGAGCTAAAGAGAAGAGTGCAGAAGAGAGATTCTGTAAAGAGAAATGGTCTCAGATGTCCTGCTTGGTATTCTCCAACCTTATAAAAGGTTATAGAAGACTCAGTGCTGTTATACTGGCAAAGGAAGGTTGTACAAAGTATTAAAAAGAGGGGTGCCAATAAATGTGGCACATGTGTTTTTGTTAAAAATAATTATTTCTTAATGAAGGATTTGTTTTTTCTTTGAATAAATTTATTTCAAAGAAAGATTGGATTTAAATTATTTTTTTCAGTGTGACATGAAGCTACTTCACTGAAAGGTAGATTTTTTTCTAACCCTTTTTACAAATCTTTACAAGGGGGGGGGCAATAATTGTGGAGGACGCTGTAGCTAACGTTATCGAAACCTAAACATACTGTGGCAAATTATAACATTTACGACAATCATAACATTAACCTCAGGGCAAATCTGAAATTAATGCATTACTAACTATTTTAAAATTTAGAAATCTCTACGGAGCCAGCTGGCTAACGTTATCAAAACTACATGTGACGGCAGAATATAGCTTAATAAAATAACATTGGGGAGTGGATCCCTAACATTATAGATAACGTTATTGATTTACAAAGCTTACAGATTATGTATCTAAATTTCTTACCTAATGTTGTCTTTGATTGCTGATTGTTCCCCATTTAGTCTTTTTACATGCGCTCTCACTTTCTATACCGCATCGAAGATAACTCACAAGTGTCACACAGGATTCTTTAATCCTAGATCAATCTATTATTGATTGCACACATCCAAAGGTGTGTGAAGCGGTCTGAAATCTTTGCGCACTGTTGCTGGGCAGAATTTTGCAGAGCATCAAGGCCATTGTGGCCTCTGAACATACGATTTTCAAAGGGGCATCAAAGTCAGAAAGAGGGGCAATGACGTCCATGGCCATTGGTGAAATTCCTGCCCTGTCACCTGTGATCTATTAGGTTGTTTACGGTACAGGTTTATATTTGACACTGTGCGCACCATCACATGCCGGGTCTTCTGCTGGATCTTAAGCGTGGCTATGAGTTATTCCAACCTTTGGCAGAAATCAAAATATGAAATTTAGTCAAATAAATAAATGAACAAACAAACAGTACAACATGACTAGAAACAAAAAAAACACTGTAATGCTTAATTGGCTCAGATGAAGTCACTAACAAGAAGTGAAGTAACTTTATCTGCTGAGGTTTACCTGTGAAAGTGATTCGAATTGGTCCTGCTTGGAAGTATAAGACTTGGACATGGATGTTAAAGAAACAGTTATTAAAATGTTTAATTAGTTATTAAAATGAAAGTACTGACTTGTGGTGAACAATCACTTCCGTGACTGAGTGACAGCTCTGCTTCTCAGTTCCTGCTGTGCGGTGTGACAGTGACAGACAGAAGTGGCCAGGATCTACAAAAGTCCCTGGTCCAGACAGCCCAAGAACCTGTAAACAAGGACCAGGTTCCAGAACTTCGGTGTGAAAGCGCCTGATAAGGTGAGTAATGAAAACGACAAGTGCAAACACTTCAAAGAAGGAGGTGATTCCAAACTGGGAACAGCTATGGGCCGCTGGGCTCTGGTCCGTGACAAATGCAGCCCTCTAGAGCATGTAGATGGAAAAGTGCTTTAAAGTCCTCAGTTCAATGGCTACATGCTTTTCTAACTTAAGCACACAGTAGAATACGGCCCACAGTTGTTAGTCCAAATAATCAGTGCGCATCCATCCATTTTCCAAGTTGTGTATCCTTCTGGGTCACGGGGGGTCCAAAGCCTATCCTGGAAGCTACAGGCACGAGGTGGGGAACAACCCAGGATGGGGGGCCAGCCCATCACAGGGGGCACTCACCCCTATGCGCAATTTAGTAATTCCAATTAGCCTCAGCATGTCTTTGGACTATGGGGGGAAACCAGAGAACCTGGAGGAAACCCCACGACGACATGGGGAGAACATGCAAACTCCACACACATGTAACCCAGGCAGAGACTCAAACCCGGGTGCCAGAGGTGTGAGGCAACAGTGCTAACCACTGCAATACCATGCCACCCTCAGTGTGCGTCTCTACCTGTAATTAAAAACTGACTCGTTTCCTTTCTTTGAAAGATATTATGGCCCGTAAAGTGAATTTTGAATATAAAGCTAACATTACTTCTGCTTTTGATTACAGAGTCGGACTGCAATACATTGGAACTGGCTCTTTACAACCATAATCGTCTAAGTGATGGCTGACCATTCCAATGAGGAGGTTTGGATGTAACATCTTGGCATAAGATGCATGTCGTTAGGGCTGTAAATATCAGACACTGAGAGACAGGAAAGCCTTAAGTTCATAACATGAATAACTATTTTCGGAAAGCTCACTCTCCGCAGTGTTCTTCCCCAACCTACTTCCTTACCATACCGCACTGCACAAAATGTTACAGATGTAATGTAAATATATATATATATATATATTTATATATATATATATATATATATATATATATATATATATACACACATCCATTTTCCAAATGGCCTATCCTACTGGGTCGCGGGGGGTCCGGAGCCTGTCCCGGAAGCAATTGGCACGAGGCAGGGAACAACCCAGGATGGGGGGCCAGTCCATCGCAGGGCACATTCACACACCATTCACTCACACATGCACTCCTACGGGCAATTTAGCAAGTCCAATTAGCCTCAGCATGTCTTTGGACTGTGGGGGGAAACTGGAGTACCCAGAAGAAACCCCACGATGACATGGGGAGAACATGCAAACTCCACACACGTGTAACCCAGGCGGAGACTCGAACCTGGGTCCCAGAGGTGTGAGGCAACAGTGCTAACCACTGCACCACCATGCTGCCCCTATATAATTATATTGGATGCTGTCTTAACATGATATTTTGTCTATTGTTGTTCACCCTGTTGTTTCTATGTGCTCTTAAACTCTTTTTATTGCTATTCCAATTGGACAGGTCTCTCTTTTAAAAGAATTTTATTAAATCAGTGGACTAACCTGGTTAAATAAAGTTTTAATAATAATGCAGAAAATAAACACACACATGTACTTCTTATAGTAATGAAAGAATCACAGCAGGTGTCTCCTGCAGACATATAAGACTGTGAGCAGGAAACCTGCCTTAACCGAAAGGACCGTCATGTGTCTGAGTGACCATAAACAGGTTTGTGAGACTCATGGACTCATCTCTGACGTTCTGCAGACCCAGACTTCGCTCGCCAACCTCTTGCTGGATTATCTGGAGGAGCTCAGTCATGAAGAGCTGAAGAAGTTTAAATGGAAACTGAGTAACACAACATATAAAGATTCAAAGCTCCCTCCTTATAGTCGGGTGAAGGACTTGGATATAATTGATTTCACTGACCTAATGATACGTTCCTATGGTGAAGTCGGTGCTCTCAAAGTCACGCTTGAAATCCTGAAGAATATGAACCTGAATGACCTTGTCCAGAGACTGAATGAAGTTCTGCAGAAGGGTAATCATATATTTAACCTTTTTTTATTACTAAAATGCAACCTTTTTCAAGCTCTTGAAAAATAAGTCTAGTATCATTCTAGTATTTTGCATTATAAAGAAAATTATGAACAGTTTGATAATGTTGGAGTTTTTGGTTCCTCTTCTCTGCTGTCATCTGACTTTCTTTCTTTTATTTCTTTGTCTTCTCTCATCCGTATTTTTGAATTATTCTGCATAAATGATGCAGGAATGTATCCCAACATGCCCATGTAAAGCACCTTGGACTCGGTAGTGAAAGGCGCTATATAAAAATACATTGAACTGAATTGAATTCTGTATATCAGTGCCTGTGGCATAGACAGTGTAGGCAGAGCCTAGGGGTGCCATCCAGTCAGAAGGGGGCGCCCTGGTGCCCCAAAGGATAGGAAGGGAAGGGGGAAAAAATTAAATAAAAAAAATAACTTTGAATATATTTATTTCCATCCATCCATCCATTATCATAACCGCTTAAACCCGGGGGTCCCGGAGCATAAGGGGCGCAGGTGGGAACCAACCCTGAGCAGGTGCCAACACACCACAGATATATTTATTTACTAATATTGTTTTAAATTATTTATTATTTCAAAATACCAAAAAGCTTATTAAATAAGCAAATCTTATTAAATAAGGGATATTTTTTCCTTTGCCCAGCGCACCCCCCCCCCCCCCCCCTGTATCACACACTGTAGGCGTCTGTAAGTGACATTGATACGATTGATAAGCGTGTGATACGATTATTGGTATCTAATTCAAACAGACACTATCATGTCAGAGAGACTGAAGCCCTCCGGTGCCCAGGGAGGAAAAGGAGGAAGAGGAGAGGAGGAAAAACAGCAAAAAGAGAGAGGTAATAATCACTAATCAGAGTAATTACCGTGTTACTGTCTGTGGTCCGTGGAGCAGAGTGTTACTAACTTACCTTGGATTATTCAGCATTTGCTAATTTAATAAATAGCTACAATTAATGTCAGTTACTCCCTGCACAAATTCATTAGGGAAAGTCGTTAATACTTTTCAGGTGTTTGGGATGGGGAATAACCTACAGCATCATTTTCAGAAATACTCTTTATCTTTACCGTGTCCTGCTGCACCTGCATGAACCGTCCACTGTGTCTGTCTCAGGGTAGTAAACTGTAATAGGCAAATAAAATGCTTTTCTGTTCCCATCCCCCTTTTTAACTAATAGTTTAAATTCTCTGCATTTTTAATAGTCTGATTAGTCTTATATGCATAGCAAACAGCATCATCATGTGAGCGACATGCTCATTGAAGGAGGTTTTGTGCATGAATGCCAGTCAGCTGTCATTTCTCTTGCTGTTTACTTTGTGTTTAGAAAGTTATAATCTGACTTAGTTGCTGTTATTGGCTGAGTTTAATGCCCCCCCCAGCCAGGGCCGGTCAGTCCTATAGGCGACATAGGTGTCCGCCTAGGGCACCACCTTCTGAGGGGGCATCGACTTGCCAGCCAGTTTCACTTTGCCTCAGGCAGGGGGCGCCGGTGGTGATGCTCTCCTAGGGCACCACCTTCTGAGGGGGCGCCGACTTGCCAGCCAATTTCACTTTGCCTCAGGCAGGGGGCGCCGGTGGTGATGCTCTCCTAGGGCACCACCTTCTGAGGGGGCGCCGACTTGCCAGCCAATTTCACTTTGCCTCAGGCAGGGGGCGCCGGTGGTGATGCTCTCCTAGGGCTCCACCTTCTGAGGGGCGCCGACTTGCCAGCCAATTTCACTTTGCCTCAGGCAGGGGGCGCCGGTGGTGATGCTCTCCTAGGGCTCCACCTTCTGAGGGGCGCCGACTTGCCAGCCAATTTCACTTTGCCTCAGGCAGGGGGCGCCGGTGGTGATGCTCTCCTAGGGCTCCACCTTCTGAGGGGCGCCGACTTGCCAGCCAATTTCACTTTGCCTCAGGCAGGGGGCGCCGGTGGTGATGCTCTCCTAGGGCTCCACCTTCTGAGGGGCGCCGACTTGCCAGCCAATTTCACTTTGCCTCAGGCAGGGGGCGCCGGTGGTGATGCTCTCCTAGGGCTCCACCTTCTGAGGGGCGCCGACTTGCCAGCCAATTTCACTTTGCCTCAGGCAGGGGGCGCCGGTGGTGATGCTCTCCTAGGGCTCCACCTTCTGAGGGGCGCCGACTTGCCAGCCAATTTCACTTTGCCTCAGGCAGGGGGCGCCGGTGGTGATGCTCTCCTAGGGCTCCACATCAGCTAGGACCAAAACTGCTGTACAGATATCTGGGGCTTCAATACAAACATGTAGGATGTGAAATTTCAAGTTTAATTTTAACATAATGAAATATTGAAAAGTGCTTGTTTGTGTGTGTGTGGTGGGGGGTTATGTATACCAACAAAAACAACCTATTATTTTTACGGTGTGGGAACCTTTTCTCGAGTCCCCACAAACATCTGCGAATGCAGTCAAAAAACTAAAAATACCAAAAATCTTTGTTTGGCAACTTATTGTTATGGTTAGAGCTGGGTAGGGGTTAAGGTCGTATGTTGGTATTAATGTTGTGTGTTTTAATCAGGATCATGTTGAGAATTAGTGTATTTTCCTCTCATTTTTTTTCAGGGGAGCTCATGTCCAGCACGATGAAATGTAACCTGAAGCAGAAATGTGAGTGTGTATTTGAAGGGAAAGCTAAGGGAGGACAGCTAACATTTCTCAATGAGATTTACACAGAACTCTACATAACTGAAGGTGGGACTGGAAGAGTCAATGAGGAACATGAAGTGAGACAGATTGAACCAGCATCCAAGAAAAGGCGAACAGAAGATACTACAGTCAAGTGCAATGATATATTTAAACCCTTATGTGGGCGTGAGACACCTATCAGAACTGTACTCACTAAAGGGGTGGCAGGTATCGGGAAAACAGTCTCTGTGCAGAAATTCATTCTCGACTGGGCAGAAGGAAAAGCAAACCAGGATGTTCACTTCATATTTGCTCTTCCTTTCCGGGACCTGAATTTGATTAAGTGTGAATACAGTCTGATTGAACTGCTTCACCGCTTTGTCCCAGAACTGAAATCACTTGAATCCACTGAGCTGTTTAGGTACAAAGTCTTGTTCATCTTTGATGGTCTGGATGAATGTCGCCTTCCTCTCGATTTTCAGAACACTGAGAGCTGGTTTGATGTAACAACGAAAATGTCACTGGATGTGCTGTTGACTAACCTCATTATTGGAAATCTGCTTCCATCTGCTCTCCTCTGGATAACCTCCCGGCCAGCAGCGGCCAATCAGATACCTCCTAAGTGCCTCCACCGGCTGACAGAGATACGAGGGTTCAGTGATGCCCAGAAGGAGGAGTATTTCAGGAGGAGATTCAGTGATCAGAGCCTGGCCAGCAGGATTATCACACATGTGAAATCATCAAGGAGCCTCTTCATCATGTGCCACATTCCTGTGTTCTGCTGGATTTCAGCCACTGTGCTTAAGAGGCTTTTTAGTGAGACTGACAGGGGAGAAATTCCAAGGAATCTGACTGAAATGTACACACACTTCCTGATCTTTCAGTCCAGTTTAAAAAATGAGAAGTATATGAAAAACGATGAAACCAAGCTTAAGGAATACAGCAAGGAATTCCTTTTGAAACTTGGTAAACTGGCTTTTGACAACCTTGAGAAAGGCAATCTCATATTTTATGAGCAAGATCTGACAGAGAATGAAATTGATGTCAGTGAAGCTTCAGTTTACTCTGGAGTGTGTACAGAAGTTTTTAAAGAGGAATATGGGTTGTATGAGGATAAGGTGTACTGCTTTGTGCATCTGAGCATCCAGGAGTATCTCGCTGCTTTATACATGTTTCTATCAAACTCATCAGCTAATCTGCTGAAGACTGCAGTGGATCAGGCATTAAAGAGCAAGAATGGACACTTGGACCTCTACCTCCGCTTCCTACTGGGCCTCTCAACAGACTCCAGTCAGACTCTATTACAAAGACTACTGGGACAGAAAAGAATCAGCTCACATAATATTTGGGAAACAGCCCAATACATCAGGGAGAAAATACAGGAGAATTTATCTCCAGACAGGACCATCAACCTATTCCACTGTCTGACTGAACTGGGTGACAATTCTCTAGTAGAGGAAGTACAAAAATACCTGAATTCAGGAAGCCTTTCAGCAGAAGACCTCTCACCTGCACAGTACTCAGCTCTGGCCTTTGTGATGCTGATGTCAGATGAGGAGCTGGATGTGTTTGATCTGAAGAAATTCATCAGATCAGATAAAGAGCACTGGAGGCTGCTGCCTGTGGTCAAGAACTCCAGGACGGCTCTGTAAGTAACGTGGGGATGGATCATGTCTGGTCTGGCAGTTTTACATCTACATCATCTGAATAAATAAAATATAAATTTGAAATATAGAAAATATGATATTATGATATGATGATATGATATGAGAACCCTTTATTGCTGTTGCAATACACCATGTCACTAGTCACAGGTACCAGCGAAAAAACTGGCCTCAACCCGACCATACATATACACAAACATCACAGTAGGGGTAGACAGGTCAGGAAGACAGGGGCAAACAGAGAGAAGATAAGAAACAGAATAACATGAGGAGAGAGGAGGAGAATAAAAAAACAGCCCCCAGACTGTTCTCCAGTGGGGAGTACATTGTAGGAACCGAAAAAAACACCTCAGCAACATAAGCACATGGTCACTAATGCCTTACAACATAAAATGACAGAACTTGCAACAGGTGAGGGAAAAGGGGTGGTGGAGGTAGTCCAGCATAGACAAACAGCCATCCGGTCCTGCAGCCATGGGGGGCGCTGGTCAACAGACCCGCCTGTTCACGCTGGGGGCATGAAGCGGCGAAGGTGAGGGAAATGGGGAGGTGGAGGTAGTCCAGCATAGACAAACAGCCATCCGGTCCTGCAGCCATGGGGGGCGCTGGTCAACAGACCCGCCTGTTCACGCTGGGGGAATGAAGCGGCGAAGGCGTTGTTAAAATTTAAATTAAACTTGAAAATATACATTTCTCCTTGTGTATTAGTAACTAGGCTGGATTTTTTTAATATTGACTGAAGTTAGTCACGTAGTAAATAAAGTGACAGGTTTTCCATGACCATCCTTTGTGACGGACAGCCAAGAGCCAGAATTTCACAGAATGTTCGGACTGTGAGTGGAAGGCCGCTGGTTCAGATCTGCTGGCCGGCAGAGTGATGTCATTGCTGGGCCCTTGAGCAAATCCCTTAATGCCAATAACTGCAGGGGTGCTGGATGCTGGCTGACCCTGTGCTGTGACCGCAAACTTCCTCTCACCTGTGTGTGTCTGTGTGTCTCATGGAGCAGAATGGGAGGTGAAAAGACAATTTCCCCATGGGGATAAATGAAGTATCACTGTTCATAAATATGTCTTTTAAATGAATGTTCCTTTTAAAAGCATATCTGAAAGTATTGGTAGTCCTGCAATTAGGGTTTGGTGATTTTATAAGTTCCCAGGTAGAGCAATACAGAAAAAAATGATTTCACTCACAGGATCAGGAATTCAGGTGTCATTTAAAAAGCATAAACTCCTCTGGACATCATTCAAATCCCACATACACACACACACATATATATCCCAGGCAGGAACCGAACCCGACACCCTAGATGGTCGGCTGTAGTGCTGATCACTGAGCCACAGCGCTGCTCAGAGCTTTATGGAAATACTTATGCAGATATTAAAGTCTCAGGGTAACTGGCCCTTTAAGATCATTAAACAGCAGTGCATTAAAAAGTGGTTTGCAGTTGGCTACAGAATTTCAAGGACAATGAAACAACAAAATATCTGATATATTTTAATGAACCTGTGACTGAATGGATTTTAGAGCATATTCACACTCATGCCCTCATTCAAACTGGCTGTGGAAGGTAATGCAATATAACACATACAGACCATTATTGGGAATGTGGTCTGTATGATTTATGAACATGTACAGTTTGAATAAAACTAAAGGCTTTTAACCTATGATAGACTTAACCACTGTCAATGATTATATGACTGGAAAAAATGGCCAAAATACACAGTAAACTCACAGGAGATCCTGTATTGTGCCAACAGCTGCTCATTTGAGTAGATTGATCCAGTTCCTGAATATTCTGCACACAGAACCTTTCAGGATATTTGCGCTTTGAAATGAAAATGTTCACTGTATTCTTCATGACAGGGAGCATGATGACCATCATACAATTGGCCAAAATTAAAAATGTACCATATTGAATCACTTTTCTAACTGTAGTGATTTAATGTAGTGTTATGTTTAGCTACTAATTCTCTTTGAAATGTATTTTGTGCCTCTTATTATGCTAAAAAAAAGTTTGATTGGATATTTTGTATCACATGTATAGGACACATACCGGTCTGTGTCTGTATAATAACACTGCTCCCATTGCAGGCTGAACACCTGTAATCTCACAGAGAAATGCTGTGAGGTGCTGGCTTCAGCTCTCAGATCAAACTCCTCACCCCGGAGAGAGCTGGACCTGAGTGACAATGACCTGCAGGATTCAGGAGTGAAGCTGCTCTCTGCTGGACTGGGGGATTCACACTGTACACTGGGAATACTGAGGTCAGTATTACTGGGTATTCCACACTGTAAACTGGGGAAACTGAGGTCATATAGTAAACTGTTATTTCATGATGACACTGCAACTGGGACACAGATCAAACCACAGACCACAGTATTTGACAGTACAATTGAGACACCCTCCGCCCTGCAGACACAGAAAGGAGTGTCCTGGGAAGGGCTGAGGGATCAGTCACATGGCCACTTCATTTACTCTGACTTAAGCTCCTGTTTAGGCCTCTAGATGCAGCAGAAGGACTAATATTATAAGAGCCTCTCATGTCTGAAGTGCCTCAGCCAGTAATGTGGCTGATCCTGAATCCAAGCTGTCTAAGCATGAACTATGTCAGTACTTTATATTATAAAGTGTTTCTGTGACATTTGCAAGGCAAGTCAGACGAGCGAACGGCTGCACTCACACCATTTCATTCTCACCAAGCAGGTATAGATTTTTATTTCTCAGAAAAGAGGACGTGATGCGGATGTTTTGTTTTATTATTGTTATACTGACTTAATATTAACACTGTGTACTAGAGTAAATACCTGGGCTGGACTTTTCACAGTTTCATAGCAGAGGAACCTAAATCATGTTTCCTCAGGTGGAATTACACCAAATAAAATACTCCTTTATTTTGGGTGCCTGCTGCCTGGGCCCCTTCCTGTGTCACATCAGCCGCCTGTCAGCTATGAGAGAGGAATCACTCCTGTAATCAGCTCTCACTGCACTGTACAGATCTGTGTGGAACACAGTGTTTAAAATGTTCATGTGCTAAGGTCTCTCATACAGGATTCTTGAAAGTACTGTTGTCAGGTTCGCGGGTTCTCTGGTAAGCGGACGGGCAGGCAAGTGGGCAGGAAGCAGGCAAGGAGGCAAAAATCGGGGAAAACAGGGATTTATTAAAGGGACGATCAGGGAAACAGCAGGAAACATCAACTGACGCTAACTAACATCAATGACGGACAACCAAGCAGGACAAGACATGGACCGATAAAGAAAAGACAGGGCGAAATAACAAAGAACAGCTGGGTACGATTGGGGAAGCACACGTGGATAATCAGCGGATGTGGCACACACGAGGATCGGACGAGCCGGACATGACAGAGCCCCCCCCCCAAAAGGCGCGCATTCCGGACCCGCTTCAGGGGAGGCGATGGACGAGACGAGACCAGGAATACAGGATCTAGAAAACAAGAACAGGACCATTAACAGGGCATCGAGAACAAAACTGAAACGCAGAACAGGGACAGGGACAGGAAGTGGGACAGGAGCTGACATAGGACACGGAACGTGGACAGACAGATGAGGAAGGGAGACACTGAGGGAACAGGTGGAACAAAAGGGCCAGGAGTGAACGGAGGAGGAACAAAGGGACGAGGCACAAGCAGAGGAGGGACAGAGATGGGAGACCAGGGAGGGAAGGTCAGGGGGAAAAGGGGAGCACGAGGAAGCCCCAACGGGCGACGGGGTGCAGCTGGAGGGGCTGCAAGCGACCGGGAGGCCGGAGCCGGAGGGAACCTCGGAGGGGCAGAGGAGGCAGGGCGAGGGACAGGTGAAGGGGACGAGTAGGTAGTCACAGGGGGCACCAGGGAAAGGCGCTGAGGGAGCCGGAGGGGACATCGGCAAAGGCAAGGAGGGAGGGGGAGCTGCAGCAGGCGCATAGCAGGCCCAGGCGACGTCCACCGACGCGCCGGAGTAGGGGAACCCGCAGGCGACCGACGAAGAGTCGGAGGCAGGACCGAGGTAGGGCGACGAGGCTTTGGAGGGGGACCTGCAGGCGACCGCCGACCTGGAGTCCCAGGACCTGTAGGCACCTCCCGAGCCCTAGTCAAGGCAAGCAAGGGCGAGCCAGGGGGCAGGGAGGGTGGGACCCTAACCCCGCGCCTGTGTCCTCTCCCCTTCCGGGACACTGACATGCGGGGTCTAGGCTGGGGTCGATCTCGCCTGGGCAGGGACGGAGAAGATAGCAGGGAGGTCCCCGAGGGGTCCCACTCAAGCTCCTCTACCTCAACGGAGGGAGGAGCGGTGGTCGGGCTCTCTGGGGCCTTCTCATGGACCGGAGCTGGAGGGGGTACAGTCACAGGCGGAGGCAGAAGAAGCGCCTCGGGTGGAGGCAGAGGGGCCTCGGGCAGAGCTGCAGAAGGCGGCGGCGGCTGCTCGGGCGTAGGGGCCGGAGACGGAGGCGGCTGCTCGGGCGTAGAGGAGAGCTCCAGCATGGCCACTGCAGCAGGCAGTACCACGGAAGGCACTGTACCTGCTGCTGAAGAAGCCTGCTCCTTCCTCCATTGGAGCAGTCTCCTTAGAGTCTCCTCTGCGACGGCCAACTGCTGGAGTGGAGACTCTGGGGTAACAGCAGCGAGCTCCCTCTGCAGCTGCTCCAGGAGCTCAGCCGCCTCTGGGGAGTCTCTGTTTGCTGGTTCCCTCCTCACGTGCCAGAAAAGATCCTGGAGGGCAAAAATCCACTTGGCAAGGATCATAGCCGCGAGTGGAGCCAGAGCAGGTAGCGGCCGGTAGAAGTACCACTCGCGGGACGGCGGTATCTCCATGGCAATGAGGCGTGCTCCTAGGAAGGGGGGAGCCACCCGTCCAGGCAGCTTAGCGGCGGTGGTGACCTCCGAAGTGATCAGGAAGTGACCCACCGCTCCGGCCGGAGCTTGGCCAGCCGCCGGAAGTTGGTGTGCGTCCTCCTAAAGGGGCAGCCGGTCCAATATATCCTGGTTCCAGCTTACCAGATCCCACGCCGGGGAATCCTCGGCGGAATAGCACCTGGTTAACGTAACCGAGGTACTCCTCCTCGGTTACGGTAGGGGCTTTCTTCCATAGGTCCGTCATTCTGTCAGGTTCGCGGGTTCACTGGTAAGCGGATGGGCAGGCAAGCGGGCAGGAAGCAGGCAAGGAGGTGAAAATCGGGGAAGACGGGGATTTATTAAAGGGAAGGTTTAGGGAAACAGCGGGAAACATCAACTGACGCTAACTAACATCAATGACGGACAACCAGGCAGGACAAGAAATGGACTGATAAAGAAAAGACAGGGCGAAATAACAAGGAACAGCTGGGTACGATTGGAGAAGCACACGTGGATAATCAGGGGGCCGGGGGACACAAGAGGATCGTACGAGCTGAGCATGACAACTGTTGCATCCGTGAATGTTTTTTGCAATTGACTTTTAACTTCATGATTTGTACGATTTTAATGTAAAACAACCTGTGCATCACGTAGGTCAGCCTGACAGACCTGCATTAGCTGCTGGGGATGTTCACATCTCCTCTGGTCAGAGTTCCTGAGATTTCACTTTGGGGACACCTGGCAGAAAGATGGCTGACAACTGCTGGCCATTTCTGTTGCTTGTCTAACCCTCTGGAAAACATGACCGAGGCAATATTTTTTCTTTGCCCAGGAAACTAAGCAAAGCAAAACTTCCCAGGTTTGACTTATAAAATTCTCTGCAGTTTCAGCTGCTGCTCAGCTACTGAATGGAATGTTCTGGGCCTTCAAGATACTCTGAAGCTGAGAAACTAATTAAAGGGCATATTCATGTGACCGAGGTTAACATAACACAGCTGACAGATACAGAAACTCCTAAGCTAACACAAGGTGGTCAAGCTGCCTACTGCATCCTGTGCATTTAAAAGGTGTTTGCTGTTGGCTACTGAGTTTCAAGGACAATGAAATAACAAAATAACATATATTTTAATTAACCTGTGACTGAATGTATTTTAGAGCATATTCACACTCATACCCTCATTCAAACTGGCTGTGGAAGGTAATGCAATATAACACATACAGAACATTATTGGGAATATGGTCTGTATGACTTATTAAAATATACAGTTTGAATAAAACTAAAGGCTTTTAACCTATGATAGACTTACTTAACCACTGTCAATGATTATATGACTGCAAAAAAATGGGCAAAATACACAGTAAACTCACAGGAGATCCTGTATTGTGCCAATAGCTGCTCATTTGAGCATATTGATCCAGTTCCTGAATATTCTGCACACCAAACCTTTCAGGATATTTGCGCTTTGAAATGAAAATATTCACTGTATTCTTCAAGACAGGGAACATGATGACCATCAGAGGATTGGCCAACATTAAAAATGTACCAGATTTAATCACTTTTCTAACTGTGGTGATTTAATATATTATTGTGTTTAGCTAGTAATTCTCTTTGAGGTGTATTCTGTGCCTCTTGTTATGCTGAAAAACGTTTAATTGGATATTTTGTATCACTATGATCACTGATGTGTAGGATACATACCAGTCTGTGTCTGTATAATAACACTGCTCCCATTGCAGGCTGAACACCTGTAATCTCACAGAGAAATGCTGTGAGGTGCTGGCTTCAGCTCTCAGATCAAACTCCTCACCCCTGAGAGAGCTGGACCTGAGTGACAATGACCTGCAGGATTCAGGAGTGAAGCTGCTCTCTGCTGGACTGGGGGATTCACACTGTAAACTGGAGATACTGAGGTTAGTATTACTGGGTATTCCACACTGTAAACTGGAGATACTGAGGTCAATAATATTTGTCTGGTCAAATAATAAACTGGTATTTCACGATGACACTGCAACTGGGACACAGATAAAACCATAGGCCATGAGTATTTGACAGCACAATTGAGACACCCTCCACCATGCAGACACAGAAAGGAGTGTCCTAGGAAGGACTGAGGGATCAGCCACATGGCCATTTCATTTACTCTGACTTAAGCTCCTGTTTAGGCCTCTAGATGCAGCAGAAGGACTAATAGTATAAGAGCCTCTCATGTCTGAAGTGCCTCAGCCAGTAATGCGGCTGATCCTGAATCCAAGCTGTCTGAGCATGAACTATGTCAGTACTTTATATTATAGAGTGTTTCTGTGACGTTTGCAAAGCAAGTCAAACGAGCGAACCGCTGCACTCACACCGTTTCATTCCCACTAAGCAGGTAGAGATTTAAGCTTTTTATTTCAATTCAATTTATTTTATATACCGCTTTTCACAACAAAGTTGCCCCAATGCGCTTTACAGGAGTGTGTTGTGGAAGATCCTTAACAGAGATAAGGACAGAACACAGAAACAGTGAAAATGGAAAAATGAAAGAGAAAGCCAGATGACAGCGGAGGAGAGGAACCAAAAACTCCCAAGTAGGGAGAAAAAAAACCTCTGGGGGTCCAAGGTCAACTGGAAGCCCAACCCCCCTGGGCATGCTAACATTACTGGACAAAGGTAGAGAAGTAGCCGGATTGTTTGCTAAGAGCAAGGTGTAAACTGTGATCCGGTCCTAGTTAAAGTCCATCGGTGAGACAGTCCTCCACATAGGCCTGTGTCGGGTGGCAGGATGGAAGTTGCACCGACATCGTCATAGATCGCAGGTCACATCTGTGATGACACCCTTCCGTAGACCCTGATGGCAGCTCAGAAGGTGCCCCCTCGGGCACCCTCCAGACATGTGGGAAGAAAGGCAGAGAGTGCAGGTGTCAGAGTGCACTGATACATTAATGGACAGGCACGGTAGGTGAAAATGGCGTGTACAGCAGCATCAGCAGCCATAATTACCGTGTTAAGTGTTAACTTGTGGGTAAGCTAAACTGAAGTAATAGGTCTTCAGTCGAGAGTTAAAGACTAAGACCGATTCAGCATCCCGAACATAGGCTGGTAAGCCATTCCACAGTATAGGGGCCCTGTAGCAGAATGCTTTATCACCAACAGTCGCTTTAGTTGTATGTGGGACTATAAGGAAACCTGCATTCTGCGACCTGAGTGGACGGTGCGGGCTGTAAACATGGAGTAACTCTGTTAGGTAGCTAGGTGATAGGCCTTGAAGTGCTTTATATGTGAGTAGGAGAACTTTGAAGTCAATCCTGAACCTCACAGGAAGCCAGTGCAGGGAGCTAAGAGCAGGCATTGTGTTCAAACTTCTTCCTAGTAGTGACAATTCGGGCTGCTGCATTTTGAATCCCCCTGAAAAGTATGCGATGTGCGGTGTGTGCTCCCGGATAACAGAGCATTACAGTAGTCTAACCTACTGTATACAAAGGCATTTATCAGTTTCTCAGTGTCTTGCGTAGAGAGAAATCGTCGTAGTTTGGCAATGTTACGCAGCTGCAGGAAGCACACTTTCGATACTGAGTCCACATGAGATTTGAATGAGAGGCTTGTATCTAAGATGATGCCCAGGTTGCGTGCTATGCTGTTGAGGGAAAAGTTCAGCCCCTTGGAATGGAGTGTGGAAATAATGGCATTCTTATCCGTGGACCTGCCTCCAAACAGAACCTCGGTTTTCTGGGCATTTAATGATAAAAAGCTTTTGTCCATCCAGTCTTTAGTTCAGTAAAACAATTAGCTAAAGTGACAATAGGTGCAGTGTCATTAGGCGTAACTGACATGTATATTTGTGTGTCATCTGCATAGGAATGATAGTTAACATTATATTTTCTCATTATGTCACCTAAAGGCAGCATATATAGAGAGAACAATAAAGGACCGAGACCTCATCCCTGCGGTACTCCATATGTGACTGGTGACATACTGTAGATGATGGAGTACAGGAGTATTTCTCAGAAAATTCAATTCAATTTTATTTATATAGCGCTTTTAACAACAATCATCACAAAGCACTTTACATTTAACCGGCCAGAACCCCACCAAGCAAGTTTGAGGCGACAGTGGCAAGGAAAAACTCCCTCTAGCAGGAAGAAACCTTGAGAGGAACCTAGACTCGGAAGGGGACCCCATCCTCCTCTGGGCAACCGGGGAGCATGAAACTGCATTTATATTGACATTCATTAGAGTTCATATAGTTATAAAGTCCCAGTTGGTTTCATGTTGTTATCTCTAGGAGTCCAGAAAAGAGGACGTGATGCGGATGTTTTGTTTTAATATTGTTATACTGACTTAATATTGTTACACTGTGTACTAGAGTAAATACCTGGACTGGACTTTTCACAGTTTCATAGCAGAGGAACCTAAATCACATTTCCTCAGGTGGAATTACACCAAATAAAATACTCCTTTATTTTGGGTGCCTGCTGCCTGGGCCCCTTCCTGTGTCACATCAGCCGCCTGTCAGCTATGAGAGAGAAATCACTCCTGTAATCAGCTCTCACTGCTCTGTACAGATCTGTGTGGACCACAGTGTTTAAAATGTTCATGTGCTAAGGTCTCCGTGTACCAGATGCAACAGCAGCAGTACTTGATCCACATTCCTTGAAGGTCACACTCTGTATGGTTTACATCAGCTTCTGGTTACATCTTCTTAATGGCGTCCTAATGATTACATTCTCTATCTGTTATGCAGTACCATGTAATATTCCATATGGACACCCCCCAAGGGGGCAGTCTTTATTTTAGGGGGATGGGGGGGCATTCAGGAAGGGCAGCTTTAGGGCAGCTGGAGTGTGGAGTTTAGCTCCTTCCTCACACGGCTGGGCCCGACTCCTTGGTCGCTGGCTGAGCAGGTGGGGGCAGCAGTCCCTTCTGGGTGGTCATCCTCCAGGCCGTCTGTGTTCAGAGAGAGACGACAAGCAGGCTGCTCACCAGTCACCCTGTTTCCCCCCCTGCCCACGATGCAGGCTCTGAGCCGTGCTGGGGGAGGCGATCCCGCCCCCTCCTCTGGGGCTATTATCAGCTGTCAGCCACCTCCTGTTGACATTCCTCACTTCCTCATCGGTGGTTCTGCAGCCGACCGTGGGGATCTTGTGGTTTCTGTCCGGCACTGTGGTGCTGATCGTCCTCTTTGGGATTTAGCCGACTTTCCTGCCCCTGTGACGTCACACCGTTTGCTCTTGGCTTCACTCCAGGGCCTCATCCTCTCTGCCATCAGAGCACTTCTTGTGGTAGGACTGTGGATGAGGGAGTTCAGGTCTAAGTTTTTTTTGTGTACTTTTGATCTGAGTTGATTATTCATGTCTGTTTCTACACAGTCAGTGAGGCTAAAAGGTGAGCTTCAGTGAACAGTGTGTGGGGGCTACAGGAACAGAGGTACACAGGCAAACCGGGGTGCAGAATAATGCCCCCAAATGGCAGCTTCATATCAGGAACAGGGAGAACAGGGATGGAGGAAAAGGGTGAGGTGCTGAATGGCTGTTTGGTCTGGGGGGGTCCAGGTCAGTCACTGGTCCCAGTCAGGCTGTGGCTTTGGGCATGTCAGCCCTGGTATATTACGGGGTGGCTGCCACCTGTATTTTGTCTGAAATTTTGTGATTTCCTTTCTGCAGACTGACATGCTGTAGAGTCACAGAAGAAGGCTGTTCTTCCCTGGCTTCAGCTCTGAGGTCAAACCCCTCACACCTGAGAGAGCTGGATCTGAGCTACAATCGTCCAGGAGACTCAGGAGTGAAGCTGCTCTCTGCTGTACTGGAGGATCCCAGCTGTAAACTGGAGAAGCTGAAGTGAGTACAGAATGAACATTTTATGTCAGTTCCAGTCAAGTTTGTTTATGTAGCACATGTTCATGCACCAAGGTCATTCAAAGTGCTTTACAGAAAAGGTACAAAATAAAATGCATAAAGTAAAAGCAGACAAAGTAAAAGTGTGGGAATATATATGAAAATAAAAAGAAAAGAACATGAAACATTAAAGAACAGATATTAAGTGACAAAGTGCCATTGGCATCAGTCACGGTTACACAGTCGCCCATGGAGCTGCGGCCTGGGTGCTCTGGTGCCAGGTGTCCTTATAAACACCCTTATGCTGGAACACGGTGTTCGTTATGGACAGACTGTGGTTGGCACAGGAGACCAATAAGAGAGCAGCTCGGGTTCAGATCGGCCAGGCCGTTCCTCCCAATCACAGCCCTCCAGGCATCACTGTCGTTACCCACGTGAGCGTTAAAGTCCGCCAGCAGAACAATGGAGTCCTCATGGGGGGGGGCACCTTCCAACGTCCCACCCAAGGTCTCCAAGAACGCCGCACACTCTGAGCTGGTGTTCGGTGCATAAACACAGACAATAGTCAGAGCCCGTCCCCCGACTCGAAGTCGAAGGGAGGCGACCTTCTCATTCATTGGGGTGAACTCAAACATACTGACACCGAACCGGGGGGCTATAAGTAGACCCACCCCTGACCTCTGCCTCTCACCATGGGCAGCTCCAGAGTGGAATAGAGCCCAGTCCCTCCCCAGGAGTTTGGTTCCAGACCCTGAGTCGTGTGTCAGTAGTCAAAGCATGTTAGAAATAATCAAAGGGGCGCTAGAGTGCGCATGGCGGAGTAGACGTGTTTTTCTGTGCTCCCCTCTGACAAAATCGACTTTCAGTAATTGCAAAGTTTTAATGGGACGGTTCCTGGCTTAAAACTTTACTAGAAGTACCTTAATGGTCTGTTCACAAAATGACGAGCAGAAAGCATAAGAAAATGGCTGGAGACGAGGCAAACTCACAGCTAAGCGAGGGGCAGGCTAATGACGGGGATCTGCGGGATGAGCTCAAGCTAACAGCAGAGGCAAATCCAGATTCTGCAGCCATTCTCTCAGCAATTAAGCATACGAGTAAAATGATGGAATAGCGCTTTAGCACTCCAGAGGTCTCTTTTCAGACTATTCAAGTCACCATGGCTGAGCATGGGGACGCATTTCTAGTGTGGAAACGGTCAGCGGTAGCCATGAGGCTCGTCTGTCTGAGTTAGAGCAGCTGATGGTAAAGCTGCAGTATATCAGCAGATCGCTCCGAGATAAACTTACTGATCCGGAGGCGAAGTCCAGACGACAGAACACAAAGCTGATAGGCCTGCCGGAGGGTGTTGGAGGTGGCAATCCTGTGGACTTTCTGGCCAGTTTTATACCTTCTTTACTGGGCCCTGAACTTTTCCCTAACCCTATACAGATTGACCGCGCCCATAGACTGGGTGGAAGGCCGGTGGCAGATTTAACTCGAGCTAGTGCTTTTCAAGCACTGTACAGTTTAAAATTGTTTCAGATAATATAAAATACCTGGGCATAGAAATCTCCAAAAACCCTAAGAACCTATTTAAAGCTAACTTCACTGAGAAGTTGAGTAAGTTGAAGGAAGATACTGAAAGATGGAGAACCCTACCTCTTTCGCAGGTTGGGCGAGTAAATGTTGTGAAAATGGTGTCCTTACCAAGATTTTTATATTTATTTCAAAATATTCCACAGTTTATCCCCAAATCATTTTTTAAACCCATTGACACTATAATTATGCCTTTTATCTGGGGATGTCAAAGATTCACCTTCAGAAACCAAGGGAGCATGGGGGTTGGGGTTACTATGTTTCTTATATTATTATTGGGCTGCCAATGTGACAGCTATGGTATACTGGCAGTATGGATATCAAGTGGAGGACGTCTCATGCCTGCCTCCATGGCTTGCTATTGAAATTGGCCTAACCTCGGGAACCTCTCTCCCGGCTCTCCTTTTCACATCACCTAAACCTCCTGCGACTTTGGAAGATTATCATTTTATAGTGGTCAACGCTCAGATAATTTGGAATCAAATTCGGAAATCTTGTAAACTACCTGACACATCAGTTCATGCCCCAATCTGGCATAATCATTGCTTCTCGCCATCCTTAACAGACATGAACTTTAAGGACTGGAGCAGAAAGGGTAAAATGAAAGATCTTTATGTTGGCAGACGCTTCGCGTCATTCGAACAGCTTCAATCAAAGTTTTCTCTCTCCCATGCTCAGTTCTTTAGGTACTTACAACTGAGGAATTATGTAAGACAGAACATACCGGCATTTGGCTCCATTCCAAAAGATATCTCATTGTATAAGTTGTCGTTGGGCCCTCCAGATGCGAGATATTTAATTTCGGATCTTGTTAGAATATTTTCTGCTAACCTGAATACGTCTACAGACAAAATTAGAGGTGCGTGGGAAACAGAGCTGGATATTAAGATTGATAGTGACATTTGGACTAATACTCTCGGTGGGATTAAAACCTGTTCTACTAATTCCAGATTAAAGCTTATTCAATTTAAGGTTGTGTACAGACTGCACTATGCCAAAGATAGATTGCATAGATTTTGTCCAGATCTGTCACCCATGTGCGATCAATGTATGGAGGCAGAAGCCACTCTAGCACACCACTCCTGGTTATGCCCTAAACTTAGGGATTTTTGGTGCTCCATATTTAAATGGTACTCTGATGCATTTAACATCAATTTGTCGCCGGACCCTGAAATAGCGTTATTTTGGAATTCAACTGCACTGCATTGATCATAACATTCGTCCAGTCTTGGTATATGGTATGGTGATTGTCAAGAGGTGTCTTCTGAAACTGCAGAAAGCAGATTGTGGCCCCTGTTTTAAAATGTGGTTAAGGGAACTCTTGGGAGTTCTCCATGGTGAGAGGTTAAGATATGATCTATCAGGCAGCACTAAAAGGTTTATCAGAATGTGGAATCCATCCATCCATCCATTTTCCAAACCGCTTATCCTATTGGGTCGCGGGGGGTCCGGAGCCTATCCCGGAATCAATGGGCACGAGGCAGGGAACAACCCAGGATGGGGGGCCAGCCCATCGCAGGGCACACTCACACACCATTCACTCACACATGCACACCTACGGGCAATTCAGCAACTCCAATCAGCCTCAGCATGTTTTTGGACTGTGGGGGGAAACCGGAGTACCCGGAGGAAACCCCACGACGACACGGGGAGAACATGCAAACTCCGCACACATGTGACCCAGGCGGAGACTCGAACCCGGGTCCCAGAGGTGCGAGGCGACAGTGCTAACCACTGCGCCACCATGCCGCCAATCTGGAATCCAATGCTACAATTTATGAATGAAAAATGAAACCCCACATTTATTTATGCTAATTATTACCCCTTTGTACTCTTTCAGATTCTGCTGTGTAGAACATAGTGCCTGTTGCCCCCTCCCTTTTTTTTAGTGCTTTACTTGTCAATGGGAATTTGTTGTGGGGGGGTGTATGGTATGTGTTGGTTGTCTGTTTTTTTCTGTCATTTTTCTGAAAATTATAAATAAATGTTTTAAAAAAGAAGAAATATTCAAGCAGTATCAACTGGAAACCAATAATTCTTAGCAGACGATTTGTGTTGGTTAGCAGAGCTAATAGATGAAGAAAAGTGACAGTTATATACTGTACAATAAAGTCATTGTTTTAAAAAAAATCTCTTCTGTGATGCAGTGATGGCTCACATTACTGTAATATACGGTACAGCGATGCAAAAAGTGGTTTTATAAGTGTTTCATTTTCCTAAGGGTGGACCGGTGTGAACTCACAGACAAATGCTGTGAGACGCTGGCTCCAGCTTTCAGATCAAACTCCTCACCCCTGAGAGAGCTGGACCTGAGTGACAATGACCTGCAGGATTCAGGAGTGAAGCTGCTCTCTGCTGGACTGGGGGATTCACACTGTAAACTGGGGATACTGAGGTGAGTATTACTCAGTATTCCATGCTGTAATCTGCAATTATCTAAATATTTATCAAACCAGACACATTTGCTTAAAAGTAATACTTTTAATGGTGAGATGATATTATTTATTGGAGAGTTTTGTTTCTCTTTGCAGGCTGTCAGGCTGTAGAGTCACAGAAGAAGGCTGTTCTTCCCTGGCTTCAGCTCTGAGGTCAAACCCCTCACATCTGAGAGAGCTGGACCTGAGCTACAATCACCCAGGAGACTCAGGAGTGAAGCTGCTCTCTGCTGTACTGGAGGATCCCAGCTGTAAACTGGAGAAGCTGAAGTGAGTACAGATTGTGTGTCTGACACGCTACACTTATGCATGTATGTGAAGAAGAGGCACCAATAAATAAATGGATGCAGCAGTACTATGTCATTCTGCTTCTCCTATAGTGTGGATCACGGTGGAGAGTGCAGGATCAGACCAGGCTTACAGAAATGTAAGTGTGTTTGCATGTTTTATTAATAATACCATAAATACCATTTTATGATTGTATTATGAGTGTGGCTTTTTGCACTGTATGTAGATGGAATTCCATATTTGTGTTTAGGTGAGTTTCTCTTTGTGTGACAGTTTAGACAGAATCCAAAGGGAAAAGACAAAACAAACATCACCAAAAAGACTATTAATGTATTCATCTTTTTTTTTCCAAAGAAATACTTTATACGCGCTTATAACAGGATTAAACCATATTCTGGTATACCCCTGCGTCTTTAATTTCACAAAGGAATCCTTTAGCATTTGTTCTTCATGCACATGCAGTGAGTTTACTTTTATCTTTTTGAGATTCGTTAGTATTGTCCTAAGATGGCACCCATAGTCTTCCCCAAACCAGGAGATGGGTCTGGCTGCAGAACACTGGACGTCTCAGTTAGGAGGATCTCCACTGAGGGGCCGGAAATCACATGATCTCCATTCCTGGGCCGGACATGACGTTATGCAGACTTCAGAAACAGAAGCAAAGTGTAGGATAGAAATATAATTATTATTGTTAATAATTATATGATTCGTATAATATTATATTTACATGTATATACAGTCGTGCCCAAAAGTTTACATACACCTGAGTGAAATACATTCAACTTCCATTTATATATTATTTACTGTTTAATATCTAACATTCAGTGCATTCCAGTAATAATGTCAACCAATCTCTTTTATTTCCATGACTTATTTCAACAGCTCTTTCGTTTTCAATGGTTTTATTCATAGTTCAGTTAATGATGCTACAAAATTAGTAGGCCAAAAGTTTACATACACCAGGGTGATCCGGTGCTTTTTTGTGTTAGCAACAGCGTGGATTATCCCCAAATGATTTTCATGTGTGTCCTATTGATTCTTGACTGCAATTAACTTGTAATAGTTCAGGTGGAGCACACAGGGCTGTATAAAGGGCCAGAGTTACCTGCTAATGCCTCATTTCTACTCGATCCAACATTGAAAAGGAAAAGAACTCTCTGAAGACTTAAGAGCAACAATAATACAATTACAGAAGTCAGGAAACTCTCTAGGTGCCATAGCCAGACAAAAGTTTGGGACAGTTATTAAGACCCTTAAAAGATCAGGCCGAAAGTCGAAATTGACACCAACCGATGAGAGGGCATTGGTTCGAACGGTCCGCTTCAATCCCAAAATGACAAAGATAGAAGTATGCCAAGAACTGACGGCCTCAGGAATCAATGTCTCACTGTTCACAGTCCAGAGGGTCCTACTTCGTAATGGGTTCGTTACAGAGGACTCGGTTAGAAACGTCCATCGAAATGCTTAAACATAAGAAAGAAGCTGCGGCAGCCATCTCCGAAGCAGAAGTATTCAAAGCTGCAGTGGAGTTTAATACAGAGAAAAATAGTTGCAACTTCGATTTAGACTCTAGCCCTATAGAAAACCCACAATACATTGAACAATATGTTGTTGACCAAGCTAAAGCACAAGAGGAAGAGACCCAGCTATGTGGTGATGGTATCCCGGCAAAATCAGAACCAAGCCCTGCTCACATCCACGTCTCCAACCTGAAGGTAAAACTTTTTTTCCCAGGCCAAACAAACAATGTTTCACCTCACCTCACCCCGCAGCAACCATACCTCTATGGAGATGTTTGTAAGCCTACTGTCAAGTCTGAAGACCATGCTACTTCTGCTGGCCATTGCCAACCTCATGATAATTGTCATTCACTCTTACCTGCCCCACATCTCCGAAGTATGGTGATATGCACACAATTGATTTTGTGAGGTACCTCGCTCATTGTGAGCTTGTGACTACATTCTTACCTCAGTTTAATGACAGACCACAGAACTACTGAGCCTGAAAACGTTCCTTTCAGACTGTAATTTGTGGTTTATACATATCAATAACGCAGAAGCAGGACTTGCAGTGTCATGGGACAGACTAGATCAGACATATGGCCCCGCAGAAGTGATAGAAGATGCTCTGTTCAGACGAATAATAACTAATAGAGATTGTGACAATTGAGTGATCCACTGATGGAACTTTTGTTAGCTAAGGCTGAAGGCGACTTGCCTGGTATTTCTTTCCTCAACACAGCGAGAGGAGTTAATCCTATAGTGCAAAAACTCCCTTTTTCACTGCAAGAGAAGTGGGCTTCAGGTGGCGCTTTATACAGTACAAGCATAGACATGGTGTTCATTACCCTCCCTGTGCATATTTTGAAGCTCAGAAGGGGATTAAGAATGACCCAAGCTTCAACTTCATCTCTCATGCAGATATGTCATTTAAGGCTGAGAGATCCGCTTGCAGAAAAAAAATCTTTGTCAACAAAACGGAGATATTCCCAAAATCCATTTCTGACAGTGGGAAGCCTTCAACAAAACTGGATGACTGTGATAGGTTGTGTCTCATTCATAGAAAGCCACACCCTCTACGTAAATGTCGAGCATTTAGGGAAAAGTCAATTGAAGCTCGTAAGGCATTCCTAAAGGAGAATAATGTGTGCTTTAAATGTTGTTCATCATAGTCAGATGTTGCAAAGAACTGCAAAGTCAAAGTCCAATGTGTCGAATGCAAAAAGTGACAGACACCAAATTGCGCTTCACCCTGGACGAGCACCTTGGACAGAAGTTGCAAACCCTGCTCCTGAGCATGGCGGGGAGGAGAATGCTTCCCCTCAAGTTCATGTCACCAATGAAAGCAAATTGAAAACAAATCTGTGGTGGAGACCTGACCACAGATCCTGCTCTAAAATATGCCTTGTGAAAGTATGTCCAGTGGGCCACAGAGACAAGGCAGTAAAGTTCTATGCGATCTTGGATAATCAGAGCAACAGGTCCCTGGTTCACTTGCAGTTTTTTGAAGTATTTCATGGCCAAAGTCCTTACACATTGAGAACTTGTGCTGGAGTAATGGAAGTAGCAGGGAGAAGAGCAAACGGCTATGAAGTAGAATCCCTGGATGGAAATGTCTGCATTCCCTTACCAACTCTCATAGAATATAATGATATTCCTAACAGAGACAAGATTCCAACTCTCAAGGTAGCTCTTCCTCATGCACACTTAAAGTCACTAGCACGTCTCATCCCAGACATTGATCCACAAGCACCCATTTTGCTTCTTCTTGGTCGGGACATTATTCAAGCTCATAAGGTCCGTAAACTGATCAACGGTGCACACAACCTGCCCTATGCCTAGAAGTTGGATCTGGGATGGGTCATTGTAGGCAACGTGTATCTTGGCAACATCCATAAACCTCTAAATATTAGAACATTCCACACAAATCTGACAGAAGTGACGCATCCCACTCTAATTAAACCTTGTCCTAATGCGTTCTGTATCAAAGAAAAATACAGTGACATCCAAACTGCTGATTACCTTTCACCATATTTGGTCCTTGAAAATGCCTGTGATGCTGACCACTTAGGGTGCACAGTGTTCAAACGAGCCAAAGATGATAACCAAGGTGGCTCCTTCAATCCAAAATGCCGCATTCATGAAAATAATGGATGAAGGACTTAAAAAAGATTCAAACAACAGCTGGATTGCACCATTACCCTTTAAAACTCCACTTCCGCGTATTCCCAACAACCGGCCACAAGCACAGAAGTGTTTTATGTCTCTCAGACATATCCTTGAGAAGAGACCTGAAATGAAAGACCACTTTTTCAGCTTCATGAACAAAATGTTCAAAAATGGCCATGCTGAGTTAGCCCCTCCACTGAAAGAGGGAGAAGAACGATGGCATTTGCCAACATTTGGAGTGTTTCATCAAAAAAAACCTAAACAGATTAGAGCAGTGTTCGATTCTAGTGCACGATTCAATGGTCTTTCACTTAACGATGCGCTGTTAACTGGACCCAACTTGAACAACAAGCTGCTTGAAGTACTGATCCGGTTCAGGAAAGAAGCTATTGCCTACACAGCAGATATAGAACAAATGTTCTATTGTTTTTTAGTACGGGAAGAAGACAGGAACTTCCTATGGTTTCTCTGGTTTCAAGACAATGACTCCTCCAAAGATATTGTGGATTATCGCATTAGAGTCCATGTCTTTGGTAACAGTCCCTCACCTGCGATGGCAATTCATGGCCTTCACCAGTCTGTTCAGAGAAGTGAAATTCAAGCCGATTCTGATGTATAGCGGTTTGTAACGCGTGACTTCTATGTAAACAGTAAAGAGATTATGAAAGCCTTTTCATCCCCAGACCATGCAAGTGACCTTAAAGACCTGGACCTTGATTAAGACTCACTGCCAACACAATGCAGCTGTCAGGGTCGCTGGGTGATCGGGTAAGCGCACGGGCAGGCAAGCGGGCAGGAAGCAGGCAAGGAGGCGAAGGACGGGGAAAACGGGGATTTATTAGCGGTACGGGCAGGGCAGGACAGAAGAGCAGCACTAAGACTAACTAACATCAATGACGGACAAACAACCAGGGCAAAACGTGGACTGAAATAGACAAGACTGGGCGAAAATAATCAGACACAGCTGGGCAAGATTGGGGACGCACACGTGGATAATCAGGGGGCGTGGCACACACGAGGATCGGATGAGCCGGGCATGACAGCAGCCTTGGACTTAATTGGAATATCCAAACAGATTGTTTCCTTTTCAGTGTCTCAGAAGAAACAAAACCCTATACTCGGTATGGTGTCTTATCAATGATTAATAGCCTTTATGATCCACTCGGGTTTGGACAATAGATGTCGTGGAGAGCTTCGCTGTCAGCACTGTTTAATCTTTCAATCTCCAGACCCTATACCGAAACTTCTCCATCAGCAGGTGCAAGGAAAGAATTATGCGCTTATACTTAATAAGATCGGGACTGGACCTTCAGCTTCATGCAGTGACCTACTACACAGACAGCAAGGTGGTCCTGGGGTAGTGCCCCCCACACATAAACCCAGACGTGTTTATGTTTATGTCTATAACCGGGTACTACACATCCGCAGGTCCTCCCGTCCAGACCAGTGGCGAAAAGTGCCATCAGACCTAAACCCTGCAGATCATGCAACACGTTCCGTTACCACAGAGCACTTAAAACACACCAACTGGTTGAGTGGCCCCAAATTCCTATCCACTTCAGGAGAAAGTTCCTCAGAGAGCACTCACAACCTTGTCAATCCAAACTCAGACCCAGAAATCAGACCATTAGTGTCCGCTGTAAGTACTGCAACATTGTCAGTGCAGCTAGGTTCTCAACGATTTGCAAAATTCTCTTCATGGACATCACTCACTCATGCAGTCACTAGCCTTATTCACATAGCCCGTCATTTTAAAATAAATCATAATCAGAACAGTGTTTGTAAGGGCTGGTATTATTGCAAATCAGAGTTTGATACAGAGGAACCAGAAGAAGCTTTGAATATTTTCATCCGAACAGTACAAGAGAAAGCCTATGACCAAAACATTAAATGCATCCAAAGGAAAGAAAGGTTTCCCAATAGTGGTCCTCTCAGGAATCTAGACCCGTTCATTGATACAGAAGGCTTATTTCCTGATCTATTTCATAAACTTCAGTTCCCGCTTCGTTCGGGGAAGCTGCACTGTTTTTATATTGTACAGAAACATAAAGTACAGGCTGCCTGACGGTATTAATAATTCTTCCTCCTGCCTACAGACTCCTGCCAGCTGACGCTGGACCCCAACACAGCGTACAGACGCCTGTCTCTGTCAGGGGGGAACACGAAGGTGACACATGTGTGGGGGGCAGAGCAGCTATATCCTGATCATCCAGAGAGATTTGACTGCCTCCCCCAAGTTCTGTGCAGAGAGAGTCTGACTGGCCGCTGTTACTGGGAGGCTGAGTGGGATGGAGATGCAGCCCGGATAGGAGTGACTTATAAAGGGATCGAGAGGAAAGGATGGGGTGACTGTGAGTTTGGAGACAATAAGTCATGGAGTCTGTGGTGTGGTCCTGTCATTTACTCTGTCCGGCACAATAATAAACAGATTCTCATCCCTATACGGCCCTCAGGCTCCCGCAGAGTAGGAGTGTATCTGGACTGGGGGGCTGGTGCTCTGTCCTTCTACAGAGTCTCTGATGGACTGACCCCCCTGTACAGATTCACCTCCTCATTCACTGAGCCCCTCTATCCAGAGTTTGTGGTTTATAAAAACTCCTCAGTGTCACTGTGACGTGTTGCTGGTTCTCCTGGCAAAAAGGTCAAATGTCTGCTTTTTAACCTTTATAATCCTTTTTACTCTAAAATGTATGTTTGACAAAAATAAATGTCACGTCAATAGCTGGTGGTGATTGGACACAGTGCAGTTATTAATGATGTCTAGAAATCTGAAATCATCAGATTTCACAGCATTTTTGCACAAATAACCTTCACTGCTACCATACAGTAACTCAGATACTGTATCCAGACTGTTACCACTGTTAATTTGCACTGTATGTTGTCTTGTCTTATCAATTTGTACTGTTGTGCTTGTGTCCTGTGTGCACTTGTGATGTTGCTCTGTCTTTGTCCTGCTCTGTGTTGCACCATGGTCCTGGAGGAACATTATCTCATTTCTGTATATACTGTGTGTATGGTTGAAATGACAATACGACCTACTTGACTTGATTTGACTTGACTTGAATTTCATGACATGAAATTCAAGTGGTGTGCATTGTGCCCCATAGATCATTGCTTAAACCAGACTTCACTGAACATGCCTATATCTCATTATGTTTAATAGTTAGTCGATGTAGGAGCCATATGCAAGTTTATATTTGTAGCCTTATGATAGGTAATCCTTTTGTATTTTGTACGAGTGCGCCCTCTACAGGTGGTGAGGGTGCTGCCCTGAAATGTAGATGACGTCACACATGGCGGGGAGGAAGCGGGCCGACATGATACGGTCATTGACCTCAGCCTTCGGTCTCAGCCTTAGGCCCGGTCTGTTCGCTGTCCCAGGAAAGCGTCTGACATTAAATTCACCAGCGACGCTTCTGTTAGATTAAGGACGTTTGGAAGATTTGCAGTTCCGTTTTGTAATATGTTTTTTTGCAATAAATTAAGCAGTGAACAGCAACTTGTGGATCCTTTTCTAATGGGCTAAAAGCTGCGAGTTAGACAAATGCACCCGAATTCCCCAGGTGGCAAAACCAAAGTGAGGGTTAAAGGAAGGAAAAACGAAGCTTTTTGCCACTTCAGTCGATATACAAAGTCCATTTACAAAATAAAAAAGACTGATCATATGATATTGAGATGAGAAGTATTCAACAATAAATAGGCTTACGAAAATATTGTACAGATTGTAAAAGTAAATAATTTGAACAAATTAATTAATCCTCTGTTGCTTTTAAAAGTAGTTTAATATCGAATTGTAAACGAAACAGGCAAAATACAAGACTGCTAAACACTAATGATAATGTCTGAAAAAAATGTAAAAGATTTAAAGTGAACGATTTAATAAACGCCGAGTTTTTCACTAAAAATCACATTTTTTTTTCCACCAGGCTTTCTGTTAATATTCATTATTAGCTCTGACCAGGAATTCATTTCTCGACTTTGATAAGACATCCCTACATGGTAGTCTGAAGGCTACCATTGCAGGGCACAGTCACACACACCATTAACTCACACCTTTGGGCAATTTGGTAACTCCAATTAACCTCAGCATGTTTTTTGGACGAGGGGGCTGGGACCCGCAGGAAACCTCACGACGACCCGGGCAGAACATGTGAAAACTACACATACAAGGACCCCGGCGGAGACTCGAACCCTGGTCCCAGAGGTACCAACCACTCCACCACCATGCTGCCCCTAAGCCTACCTTTTAAAATACATTTTTAGTTTATTTCGTTTTGCTTTAAGGTGGTATCCCAACATGCCCACCAATAAACATATTTCGTCTCAAAGATTGTTATCATTAATGCAGTGATATCTTAAAAACTAACGTAGACATAATACAAATTAAAAAGAATAAAAAATAAAAAATGACTGAAAAAAGCCGTAGCACCCAGACTTTACACAGGGAGGTGAGATTAGCATATTTCGTTCTGAGTGCTTTCCAGTGCTGCTTATTTAAAGTATACTTTTTAGTAAACTCTCTATTCCAGCCCCCCCCAGCCAGATGGCGATATTACGCTCGTTTTACTACTGAGCCACACTGTCAATGGCAGAAGAAGAAGAAGATCTCGCCTGTCAACGCTACCATCGCGAGAATGGAAGAGACCATTATCAGATATATCCGATAGCTAAAAGACACATTGGGTTTATATAGCTTAGTCTTACGCAGCGTATTAATTGTTATCTACTGCTTGCTAAAAATTTTGCTTTGATATTTAAAGAAATACAGAGGAAAAGCAGCTTCTGGTGTATTTTGTATTTATGAGTTGCGTATGTGGTCTCGTCTGCCCTCCCTAAGACTGTTCCAGAAGTCACAGCGCGTGGCCCCACGTTACATGGTGCCGTGTCTTTGTGAGGCATCTGTATCTTAATACCTTAGCAGTGTCACGGACACCAGTATCTGACGTCTGAAATGTCTACTTTGGGAACCCTCGCTTTCGATGAATATGGGCGCCCATTCATCATTATCAAGGACCAGGATAAAAAATCCCGCCTGACGGGCCTGGACGCTCTCAAGGTATCTCGCCGGTTAGCCGGCTCGCTTAGCAATGCTTGCTTACTTCTCTTTAGCAATATTTGCTGAAGATATTTCAGCTGACTATAGTGCATAGTAATCTATTAAAATGGGCCCGTTAATCCTTTTTGTGCGTTTTTCCTATAATCGAAGGCTAGTCAGCAATCTTGCGCTAAAACGTTTAAGGGGGTCTTGTTAAGATACACAAAGGAAAGTCGGGCATGCTGCAGGGTAGATGCACATTAACGGTCATGCATAAACAGTGTTTTCGCTGTACTTTAGCTGCATATATTCACGTAGCAATGTATTAATGCAGCGGGGCGCGGCCGTTTAGCGGTGTGCAATCCATCCACGAGCGCATGGCGATAATTATTCAAATTAATAAAAGGAATCCGCGTGTGATAACCCAGAAGCCACCGAGGTTTGCGATCTGTCATATCTAAAATGCCGTGAGTAGTCCGCTTTTTGTGGCTTATTTTACTGTATTTGCACTTTTTAGTCTCACATCATGGCGGCGAAGGCGGTGGCAAATACGCTGAAAACTTCTTTGGGTCCCAACGGTAAGTGTCTTCTGGCTTCTGCACCGTCCCCTCCGTTTCCTGGCCTTTGCAGGTGACTGATAGCCCCACGTTGTGCTTGCCAAGGTCTCGACAAGATGATGGTAGACAGGGATGGCGAGGTGACGATCACCAATGACGGGGCCACCATCCTCAGCATGATGGATGTGGATCACCAGATCGCCAAGCTGATGGTGGAGCTGTCCAAGTCACAGGATGATGAAATTGGAGATGGAACCACCGGTGTAGTGGGTAAGGGACTGTGACTGGGGTACCTGGCGTGGGAACTTAAACTCGTATGGAAGCACCAAGCCATCAGTCATTTCATCAGCCTGACCATTTAAAGTTACATCCACTGACTAGAATTTGTAAAAGAACGCTTATTTCATTAGTATTTTTAGTTACATATCAGCTACATAAAATGAGTCTTATTTAGCAACTAAGGATGCTAGTGACCAGAAATGGCCAATTGTTTGTGCTGATCGGCACTCGCTGGCAATCGATTGGTCAGTCTGAATATGATCTTGGCATATTAACAACAATTTAACCATAGAGGAACTACCACAACATATTTGGAACAACTAATTTAATTTAATTCAACACTTGCGAAGCCATTTGTATTTGAAAAGTTTTTTTTTAAAAAATACATTGCTTTCAGAAAGCTAAGTCGATTTAAAGACGTGTTGAAAAATGGTAGTTTGCTAGTTATTAACCTAAGAACTGGAATCACTGAGGATCAGTATCAGCAAGGCAGGCTTTCATAATAATCGTGATCGGTGAAGGAAGATGCGATCGGTGCATCTCTGTTAGTATATAATGTTTGGAATAAGCAACGTTTAGGCATGAGAGGAGGTGAAATCACCCGCCACTGAAATTCCGACTCCCGGTGCCTCATGTTAGTCTGCTTTAGTCAGCCTTCTGACTCGCTGCTGCTCTCTCTCTCTGCTCAGTACTTGCCGGCGCCCTTCTGGAGCAAGCTGAGCAGCTGCTAGACCGAGGGATCCACCCGATCCGCATCGCCGACGGTTACGACCAGGCAGCCCGCATCGCCATCAAGCAGCTGGATAAGATCGGCGACAGCTTCCTGGTGGACCCCAATAACACAGAGCCTCTCATCCAGACAGCCATGACGACCCTCGGGTCCAAAGTGTAGGCTTGATTGTTTTACCTCTACTGGAAGAAGGTAGCTGTGGGCCTCCACCTCTTTTTAACTTTCTCACTCTGCTGTCCCGCAGGATCAATCGCTGCCACAGGCAGATGGCTGAAATTGCCGTCAACGCCATTCTGACCGTGGCGGACATGGAAAGGAAGGATGTCGACTTCGAGCTCATCAAGATGGAGGGCAAAGTGGGCGGGAAGCTGGAGGATACGCAGATGATCAAAGGCGTCATCGTGGACAAGGAGTTCAGCCACCCCCAGATGCCCAAGGTGGGCTCCTGTCGTTCCTACATGCCGCGTAAAATGCGAGGGGTGTGTGACGAGGCGCAGTTCAGGGAAGCATGATTATATTGACCTGACACTGGTATCGGCCAATAAAACCTTATAAAGTTATTTATCGGCGTCGGGTGATATTAAAATTTCTACCGATGAGCCTGGCTGATAAAGTGACTTAACTACGGACACACGACAACACTGGACACACGACAACACTGGACACACGACAACACTGGACACACGACAACACTGGACACACGACAACACTGGACACACGACAACACTGGACACACGACAACACTGGACATATAAGAGCGCCAGCAACAAGCTTTGGCATGTATGGATGCATTTTGGAGCGTCTGTAACATAAAATTGCTATTTGCCAAGCTTATAAAGCACCAGTGATTGGAGGAGGGGTAAAACGCTCATTTAATACTTTCGATTAAATTACGCATCTTAAGAGTCATCATCCTGAAGAGCATGAAGACTTTGTGAAAATACAGCGCCTGTCAAAACCTGTCAGCAGCCCGTCAGTCATATCTGACAAAGCTAGGAAATGTATTGGCCAAGTGTGTGTATATCTGGCACACAAAAAAAATCCAACGTCTTGCATCGCTGGTGTAATTTTGTTGTTGTATGCTTTGTACCGTTTATTTTAGGTTTTGAAGGATGTGAAAATCGCCATCCTCACCTGCCCGTTCGAGCCGCCCAAACCCAAGACCAAGCACAAGCTGGACGTGACGTCCGTGGAGGACTACAGAGCCCTGCAGAAATACGAGAAGGAGAAATTCGAAGAAATGATCCGGCAGGTTGGTACGGATTTGCGTTTGCGTGGTGTCCTTTTGGAAGCACGGCCCCCATAGTCGTGGTTTAACCCGTGGTCTGGGGTAAGAAGTGGGGGGGGGGGTCTTCCCGGAGCTGACGTCAGTGTCTCGATGCGTCACTCAGGTGAAGGAGAACGGCGCAAACCTGGCCATCTGTCAGTGGGGCTTCGACGACGAGGCCAATCACCTGCTGCTGCAGAGCGAGCTTCCTGCCGTGCGCTGGGTGGGGGGGCCCGAGATCGAGGTGAGTGCAGACCACACGGGGGGGTTCTCTCTTAGGCACAGTGGGCAGACGGGTAGTTTTATCTTAAGCTGCTTGACCAATGGAAGCTGCCGCCGGTCCACAGCTGATTGCCATCGCCACGGGCGGCCGCATCGTGCCCCGCTTCTGCGAGCTGACCCCGGAGAAGCTGGGCACCGCGGGGCTGGTGAAGGAGATCTGCTTCGGCACGACCAAGGACCGCATGCTGGTGATAGAGGAATGCAAGAACTCCAGGGCCGTCACCATCTTCATCAGGGGCGGCAACAAGATGGTAAAGCTTCCTGCGTCATTCCGTTCAGTCAGATACTCCTTAAAATTCCTTCCTAATAAATTCGCCGGCTTTGACTTGCGAATACCTTGTGTATGATAGCCGTTATCTGATGCTGAATGTGTGTCTCTTCGGGGCAGATCATCGAGGAAGCCAAGCGTGCCCTCCACGACGCCCTGTGTGTCATCCGTAACCTGGTACGCGACAACCGTGTCGTGTACGGAGGCGGAGCTTCTGAGATCGCCTGCGCCCTCGCCGTCAACCAAGCTGCCGACAAGGTATGACGCGGCAGGCACACGGCGAGTCGTCTCGCACATCTGGCTCTGCACGTTAATCTGTGTTCGGCCGCAGGAGGTCGTCGAGTCACGGTCTTTCAGGGAAGCTCCCTCGTTGCTCTTCCCAGATGATTTCAGAGACCCATTAAAGGGCGTACCGCGGTGTCTCCCTCTGCAGTGTCCCTCATTAGAGCAGTACGCTATGAGAGCGTTTGCCGACGCACTGGAGATCATCCCCATGGCCCTAGCGGAGAATAGCGGGATGAGCCCCATTCAGACCATGACCGAGGTCCGTGCCAGACAAGTGAAGGAGAACAACCCAGCTTTGGGAATCGACTGCCTGCATCAGGGCACGAATGGTACGTGAGCTCGTCAGCTCGGGGATGAGGGTGATGCAACACACTAATGCAATGATCCTCCCAGGTGGATCTTTTATCTGCTAATGAGGCTCAGGTTTAGTCTTCGACAGAATGGTCCTGCATTTTTGCCGCTCTGTGAAAATAACAGGCAAGTCTACAGCAGAGGTAATTCAGTTACCCAGATATCATGCATTTAGCGAAGGGGTGCAACCCACTGTGCAGAGTAATAGGATAGTGAGAGAGAACTGAAATCAAGCAAAGACAGTCAGTTCTTTTGAAACTGTAGTTGGATTCTGTGGTGATTGTGTTACTGCTACCATAGAATGAGCTGAAGCAGAGTGAAGCAGTGTCCTGCAGCTCCCAGCTAAAGTACATGCGGCCTGTATTCGGCCACTAATCCTCCTGGCACGTTCCCCCAGACATGAAGCAGCAGCACGTGATCGAGACGCTGATTGGCAAGAAACAGCAGATTTCTCTGGCCACACAAGTGGTGAAGATGATCCTGAAGATCGACGACGTCAGGAACCCGGGCGAGTCGGAAGATTAATGCTGGGTCTCCCTCTGCCATGTCTGCCCTTCACTGGGCTTGAGCATGTCCAGTTAGGAGGACAGTTATTTATTCCAAACCATGCTAACCTTCCAGGCTGTCATTGTACGCAGTTCACAAATAAACTGATGTCATAAATTACTTCTGACATATTGGCTTTGGGTTTTTTTTTTTTTTTTTTTTTTTTTTTTTTATAAATGATTTGCTTCAGTTGGCGTTGTATTGCACTACTCTACAGTATTTTGCATTCTTTTATTTCTGAATTACATCTACATAGGTTATTGGAAAGTTTTTCTATTTTTCAATCGAACTATACTAGGCTGTATTCATTGTGAAGAGCTGGGGCACCAATCTTATGAATTAATAAAAATCAGTATCGTAGAACAACTTTGTGTATTTGGCTTAAAAGCTCTGTATATTTACATATCAGAGCCTTAATGTGAGAGTCTGCGTCTGAAAATGACTGCCGTCCAAGTTGCGAGAGACTCAGCATTTACAACAAACATTCTGACACTGCAGTCGGCAACTGGGGCCATAATTCAAATCTGAAAAGGTTACATTTAATACACAGCAAAATCTGGAAAGAATGAAACCAGACTTTTATTTAGAGGTTTTCTATTTTTAAATTTGCTAAACAGGCGTTTATACTGGATGCATTAATATGAACGTTTACATTTTCTTCCCCATTTTTTCATGCCTAACTCAAAGTCTGTTTTATTGCCAGTATGTAGAACATGGGAAATCATCGACATTGAAACTTTGGGCAACACAATATATAGATTTACAACAAAGTGCAAGTATAATTGAAAATTCGCAACACAGTGCAAATCAAAAAAATGTTTGGCTTGTAATGATGCATTGTTATATATTTTATTTTCCATCATTAGACCTACACTATGCACAGAATTATTGAGGCACTTACACCCACAGGAACTTTTATGACATTCCACTCTAAATCCATAGGTATCAGTATGGAGTTAGTCCCCCTTTGCAGCTATAACAGCTGCCACTCAACTGGGAAGACTTTCCACAAGATTTTGGAACGTGTCTGTGGAAATTTTTGCCCATTCACCTAGAAGAGCACTTGTGAGGTCAGGCAGTGATGTTGGATGTGAAGGCTTGGCTTGTAATCTGTTCATCCCAAAGGTGTTTCATGGGGTTAAGGTCAGGGCTCTGTGTGGACCAGTCAAGATCTTCCACACCAAACCCACCCAACCATGTCTTTATGGACCTTGCTTTGTGCACTGGGGCACAGTCATGCTTGAACAGAAAAGGGCCTTCCTTCCCCAAACTGTTCCCATAAAGTTGGAAGCGTAGAATTGTCCTAAATAACATGGTATGCTGAAGAATTGAGTTCCCTTCACTGGACTTAGGGGCCAAGCCCCACCCCTGAAACACAACCACATACCATTATCCCTCCTCCACCAAACTTTACAGTTGGTACAGTGCAGTCAGGCAGGTAACGTTCTCCTGGCAACTGCCAAACCCAGACTCATCCATTGGATTGCCAGGTAGAGAAGTGTGATTCATCACTCCAGAGAACACATCTACACGAGTCCAATGGCAGCAGGCTTTACACCACTGCATCTGACACTTTGCATTGCACTTTGTGATGTAAGGCTTCGATGCAGCTGCTCGGCCATGGAAGCCCGTTCCGTGAAGCTCCCGGCGCACGGTTTTTGTGCTGAGGTTAATGCCAGAGGAAGTTTGGAACTCCGCAGTTATTGAGTCAACAGTCTTGGCTACTTTAATGTAATATGAGTCTTAAGCACTAGGCGACTCTGCTCTGGCTGCCGTTTCGTGACTGAGTTTCTGTTGCTCTTAAATGCTTTGACTTTGCAATAATCCCACTTACAGTTAAACATGGAATGTCTAGAGGCGAAGAAGTTTCACTAATTACAAAGGTTGCATCCTATGACAGTACCATGCGTGAATTCAGTGAGTTCTTCAGAACAAATGTTTGTACACCTGACTGCACAACTGGTTGATTTTATACACCTGTTTTAAAATAAAAAATAAAAAATTCATTCAGACCTGTGGCAATGGGTCTCAATGAAATATCAGAATTCAATGATTAGTGTAACTGTATTACATACATTAATTATAAGTTTTGTATTCATTGCTTTTCATAATTGTTATCAACAGATTTTTAAAAATACAAATAAAGTAAAAAAGCGACAGGGGAAAAAAAGGCACCGCTGGGATTCGAACCCAGGATCTCCTGTTTACTAGACAGGCGCTTTAACCAACTAAGCCACGGCGCCGCACGTTACGACACCAACTATAAAGCTCAGATAACAAAAATATTACACAGTTATAGCCATTTCCTGTATTAGGGAATATGTATATATCCATATCCCTTTTCACCGTCTAACTTGTTTTAGAAAATCGAGTATGCTATGTAAAAATAAAGCACCTTAGACTGACGAACCCCCATGATTCACGTGATGTTTATGGAACAACCTGCATTTTACTCGATCGGAGAATGATCCGTTAATCACTTTTTAAAATACATAAAGGTACAGATAAAAAGCTATGTCACTCATTGGGAAGACATAGCCAAAAGAAACTTAAAAAGGTACTTGAATGCAATTATCTAGTGGCCCCTTATATATTGAGTAGAATCTTAATGGAGTTAATAAATCATTTGTTTATAGAAATACTGACAACCTAGCGCAGGAACCAGACTCATCGGCATGTTATAAATCTTTAGAAAATATTCACACATCTCCAGGAAAACGAGTTCCGGCTTTCTTTATTTCTACAGACCCACAAGCCAACTGCCGTCGCTCATTTGGAGCGCATGCGCACTAGCCTGTCGTAAACATTGTAGTATTGCTGTCAGATACCAAATGCACTTTCACAATTTAGCTGGCTAGTGCGAAGTACCAGTGGGGCTGGAGGAAAGAGTCGTTAGCTACAGTTAACTAACCAACAAAATGGCCATATGTGATGTTGAATAGGTAGTCGAGGAGTTGGTGTCATTATTCGCCGACGGAGTCGACGATAAGGCTGCACATTGTAACGGAAGTGGCTAACGTTGCTAAGTTTGAGTGATTAGCTAGGTAGCTGGCTAGCTGGTTAAAGAAAGGGCCGTGGACCCGGTCCCTCACTTCAAATTAGCCATCTGGTTAGATGTTTCTCTTAAGATTGTGTTTTTATTATCAGACTCCACACGTTATATTGATGTGAAGAGGACAGTCCGCTGTCGTTCAAGATGGAGGCCGCCGAAGAAGGTATCTAGCTACTTACAAATAAACGGGCCAGCTAAAGTGCTACGAAACACAACCGCCAGAATCAGTGTCGCTTCCTCGATAACCTCATAGAAAATAACTGCATATATATTGACTGAATTTTACTGAGCATTGCCACGGAAGCTAACGAGCGCTGCGCTAACACGGCTAGCTAACTTGTCGCGGTGTTGGTTAGTGACCATGCTGGCAGACGGGGCAAACTTTTATTTACAAACTGACTTTAATAATGTCACTTTCTATATATAGGTATTCTGTTCCCAAAATAAGCTTTTTTTGATATTTAGACTGCTACCGATATCAGCCTCTGTCTGGCTAATCGTTTAGAGTGAATGTCAAACAAAATAGTTTCTAGTTAATTTAGTTGAATATAGTTTACTGTAGCTAACTGGGTAATCAGATGACTGTTTATTACTACAGTTCTCGCACAAACGGAAGGGAGGTGCTGTTAAGTGGACATTTAAGGGCTGGTTAGCGCTGGTTAGGCCCCGTAGTTCGGGTCTGTGCCACCGCTCCGCCACCAGCACATCTTGCACTAATGTACTTTACTCAAAACATGAAAACATCTGCATTGTATTGTCTTGTCATGATTTCTTTATAATGTGTATGATGTGTATGTGCTTGCAGGCGCTTGTGTGGCTAGGCTGTCACTGCCCTGTATGACGTTTTGAGGTGTTTGTTCTTTCTGCCCAGTGATTCTGTTTGTTTTCTTGGCAAGCTCTTTTTGATGGGTTTTAATTTTTTACTTATTAATTTTTTTTCAGTTCAGAGGAGTTGATTAATGCGGAATGTATGAATCCACGTGGCATAGCAGAGTTTTATTAGCTCAGTCTGTGATCTTTCGGGTCCTCATCAGCAGCGGCCAATGGCCGTCTCTCCTCCCTTTCACAGCTGATATATGCAGGGTGTGCCGGTCTGAAGCGACCCCCGACAAGCCCCTCTACCACCCCTGCGTCTGCACTGGCAGCATTAAGTTTATCCACCAAGAATGGTATGTACCGCCTACCCCCGCATCTTTGGGTGACGGGGAGACTCTCCAGGGAAGCCAGGAATTGGCTTTTAATTGATTGATTGATACTTTTATCGATCCCCGTGGGGGAATCCTCATTTTACCTCCCCCATCTTGCTCTCCATGAGAACAAGCCTGGCCATGAAGGGCAGCCACCTGTTGTGGTGCTCAAGGAGCTGAGGGTAGGGGGCCACAAACGTACCTAGGTCGGACTTGAACCGGCAACCTTCGGATCACAGGCGCAGACATGCCTGTAGGTCTCATTCCCATATAATGTGTCATGGAGTTCAGTAAGATGTACTTTAATCCTGTAATTGCTTTCCTGGTGCTGCAGTGTATGCTTGTAGTTTATCCTGGACTTGCGAGTTAGATTTTGTTTCCCTGTGTTTAGCACATCCTAATAGGTTTTTGTTAGAGAGTACAGACAAGAGCAGCTTTAACTCCTCTCCCCACACGCCCCCCACATCTGAAAGCCCCATTTCCCACCCAGCTTCCTCATTAGATGCCAATTAGTCGATTTCTCCACTGATACAGGCTGGGGGTGTCTGCTCGTGAACATGAAAGCGCCACTTTGTTCCTTCACAAATGATCTGAAGTGGCTGCATTTTAATTTTTTTCGCAACTGGGACGAAACAATTATCCGCTCGATAAAGTGTAATTGATTAGTTTATGTGGGCTGGGGCTGCCCCACGGCCACCGGCGCTGTGCACCTCACTGACAGAGCGGGGAGAGCATGTTAGCTTAGCATGTCTGTGTTTCCGACATGCCGCATTAACTTAATACTTAGCACTTTCAGCTCAGTTGGCCAGTAATTCCATTTAAGATTTTAGCAGTATTGTATAAGCAGATCTGTGTAGGCTTTCTGTAGTCCCTTATTGCCCGTTGTGAAGCTTCCCCGTTAAATTATGACCTGTTTTTGCTTGGTAATGTGCTCTTTGAGAGGCTTTGGTGCTGTCATTTGCTTCCTCAAAGTCTGTCACTATGCACTGTCTCACTTGGGCTCTTCCTCCGGCTCTTTAACAATGGATTTCCTGGCCGTTTGCAGCATCAGCAGATCATCTGTCCCTCCTTGGCGCAGAGGAGAGCGGCCCACCCCTCCGACTGAAGTCTGGTGGTTTGCTCCACGCCCGCCCCTGTTAAAAGCGCACAATGCGTGAGAGCGGCCTGGTGACGTGGCAGACCTGTAATGAGAGACCACTGCACAAAGGGCTCTGTAAACCCAAGCTTTGGGAACCTGTATTATTAGCTCACGCTCTGTTTCTGGCCAGCCAGCCAAATAGGAGGCACTGCTGTGCAGAGTTCTCCCATCTACTCGCCTGTCTGCCAGCATCACAGAGCATAGGGGCAGGCGTGTTCAGGCGGAGCTGCAAGGCTGCCAAGCAGACGCTTATCGCAGCTGAGCGGCGTCTGCACAGTCTCTGCGGCTCTCTATGACTGTGCCACTAACGTTGTGCCACCTGCTGGCTGCACAGTGTCTGCACACAGGTGCTTCTGATTTTCCTGGAGGGACCAACTGTTTCTTCCATCCTCAGAGCTTGTCTGGCTGGAGTCAGGGGAAGAAATTCGCCATGTGTTCAGTCTTCAAAGAGGCTTCCATCAGTTGTGCGTGACCTGGTTTAACCACAGCTGATCAAGCCGCCAGTTTCCTACGCATCTCCTCTGCACACTTAATCTGGCTTCCTCCTGTCTTTCAGCTTGGTCCAGTGGCTGAAACACAGCAGGAAAGAGTACTGCGAATTATGCAAGCACCGCTTTGCTTTCACGCCGAGTAAGTATTTCCAGCTCTCCACACAGAGGGTCACTGGTTTCTCCCGTAGCTTTAGGTTGTCACTTGGCCACTCATCTCTGGCATTCGTTAAACTTTCCTTTTTACTCTTAAGCTCCGTTTGTACAAAATCTCTGACTGTGCAAACACTGTGTGCTTTTTGTACCTGGTTTTAAAGGGAAACACTGTCTTTTTTGGGAATTCTTTATAACTGCTTTTAAATGCAGAGTGATATGAAAACCACCCCCCCTGTAATTGTTAATGTAATAGAGCATCAGTCCCTTTCCTGTGCTTCTTAACATGGAAGTGTCTGAGTGGTACGGCCCGTCGGGGGGGTGCCCAGGCATCTGACGTTCTCATGGCTTCCTGTTGTGTTTGGCGAAGGTTTGCCCCTCTGGAATTCTTTCAGTGGCAAAAAATGCAAATAATTAGTGCAGAGCGATGTTTAAATCAGGTATATATTTCAGTTCCAACGGCTATCAGCTGAATGCCTGAATATTTTAGCTTTGGCCGCTTTGAGAACATGTTTATGAAGTGAATTTTTTAAATAATAATCTGGGTTCTCAGATTACAGTGCTGACATCGGCCCGGTGTCAGCCCTGTGCAGCAGGATGCTGGTGGACAGTGTCCACAAAGGGAGTCGGGTGTCAAACTCTGCCGGGGCGGGTGCCAATTTTCTGCTAAACGCAAACAGCTGAAGCCTTCTGGCATCTTCTCCCCACCCTCCCTGTCCAGTTTATTCCCCAGACATGCCTTCCCGGCTCCCAGTCCAGGACATCTTCGCTGGACTCGTGACCAGTATCGGCACAGCTATCCGTTACTGGTTCCACTACACGCTGGTGGCCTTCGCCTGGCTGGGTGTGGTTCCCCTTACAGCCTGTAAGTGCTCCATGTTAAACGGATCCCCCGCTCTCCCCCACCGAGGAGTGGGCTTTTTCCTCCTGCAGAGTCCCCTGCCCACGCTCACAGGCTCTGCCTGCACAGCAGCATAAGGCCCGGGGCCTGCAGGCAGTCTCTGTTACTGCTGGCAACCCGCAGGTTCCCGTAGGCGGCAATATCTGGCAACCCTCTCCAGCTGAATGCTGCACCCCTAGGCAGAGCCCTTAACTCAAATATACAGCATTGTTTAATTCCACCTTCAGATCTCAAACCTCTGCTCTTCTCTTGTATAAATAATATGGCAGGCTGAATTGGGTGAAAATATTTATAACATACTTCATGAAATCAGTCGAGTTATTGCAAAGCTGACAAAGGTAAATTTAAAAATGGCTGGGGACAGGTCACCTGTACCAGGTGCCATATGGGCCATAGCAGGATCCACCTGTGTGCCCTACATGTGACACTCCTTGTTCTCCTTTTAACCCCCTTAGGCCGAGTTGCCATTTTACTAACTTCTTACAAGAGGTTTCTAGTAAAGTCAATGTTAGGTTGAAGAAACAGTTGTTAATCATCTTGTTATCATTTCTGTATGATCAGCAATGAATGTAAATACATATATACATTATTTCTTATCTTCTAGCCACATACTTAGGATACAATGGCTAAAAGTATGTGGCTAGAAGATAAGAAATAACGTATATATGTATTTACATTCATTGCTGATCATACAGAAATGATAACAAGATGATTAACAACTGTTTCTTCAACCTAACAGTCAAGTCAGAGGCTCTTTAAATATCCATTGAAAGCTAATCCTAAGCATCTTATTTAGATTGTTTTAGTGTCTCCACCTTCTGCCCGGAGCCACTGGGACAGGTTTTGCACCCCCAGCCACCCTGAATGGGATAAGTGGCTGCAAAAAAATGACGGATGAATAATGTTTTATAGCTGTTTATGAAGATTCTACCTTCTTGGTTCTTTAATCTGTTTTATTGCCCATATACTCTCGCCATGAATACAGTCCTAGTTGCTGGCATAGTGTTAAGTATCGACAGCTAGCCAACAGTCCTCGGTACAGTGACAGCATTTACGAGAGCCCTAGTTGCTGGCATAGTGTGAAATACCGACAGCTAGCCAACAGTCCTCGGTGCAGTGACAGCAGTTACGAGAGCCCTAGTTGCTGGCATAGTGTTAAGTATCGACAGCTAGCTAACAGTCCTCCGAGCAGTGACAGCAGTTACGAGAGCCCTAGTTGCTGGCATAGTGTTAAGTATCGACAGCTAGCCAACAGTCCTCGGTACAGTGACAGCAGTTACGAGAGCCCTAGTTGCTGGCATAGTGTGAAATACCGACAGCTAGCTAACAGTCCTCGGTGCAGTGACAGCAGTTACGAGAGCCCTAGTTGCTGGCATAGTGTTAAGTATCGACAGCTAGCCAACAGTCCTCGGTACAGTGACAACAGTTACGAGAGCCCTAGTTGCTGGCATAGTGTGAAATATTGACAGCTAGCCAACAGTCCTCGGTACAGTGACAGCAGTTACGAGAGCCCTAGTTGCTGGCATAGTGTTAAGTATTGACAGCTAGCCAACAGTCCTCGGTGCAGTGACAGCAGTTACGAGAGCCCTAGTCGCTGGCATAGTGTGAAATATCGACATAGCTAGCAAACAGGAGATTTTACTTTGCAGAATCTCTCGTCTCCGTTGCTTAGTGCTTTAGTGATTTCGCAGGAAATTTGTGCTGTTTGAGATGCACCCAGTGCCTGTCAGCTTGTGCTAAAGGCCCATCTCCCCTCTCCTTTCCAAAAGGTCGCATCTACAAGTGCTTGTTTACTGGCTCTGTGAGCTCCCTCCTGACCCTGCCGCTGGACATGCTGTCCACGTAAGTGCCTCCCCCCCCTCCCGCCCGCCCGCCCGCCCATAAGACGATCGCTGTTGGCATGGCGATTGGCCCACTCCCGCCGTGCTGGCCCCGCCTCCCCTGCTGTGTGGACGGCCTCGGTGTCATGATGGCAGCGTGGTGTGATTCTGTAAACGGAGAGCTATGAATAAGCAGCGTGTCACACTGCAGCTCCTATTTGGCAGTCTGCCTTAGACAGGGAGCAAAGGCACAGACTCAGTCCCTGTGAAGTGAATACACTATATGGACGGAAGTACTGGGACGCCTGGCCATTACACCCACGGGGACTTTTATGACGTCACATTCTACATCCACAGGCATCAATATGGAGCTGATCCCCCCCCTTTGCAGCTATAACAGCTGCCACTCTTCTGGTGACACTTTACACAAGATTATGGAGGGTGTCTGTGGGACGTTTTGTCCATTTATCCAGAAGAGCATTTGCGAGGTCAGGCACTGATGTTGGACGTGAAGGCCTGGCTCGCAGTCTCCATTCTAGTTCATCCCAAAGTTGTTCGGTGGGATTGAGGTCAGGGCTCTGTGTGGGTCAGTCAAGTTCTGCCACGCCAAGCTCTCCCAACATGTCTTTATGGACCGTGCTTTGAGCACTGAGGCACAGTCATGTTGGAACAATAAAGGACCTTCCCCAAATTGTTATGAAAGTTGCAAGCACAGAATTGTCCAATATGTCTTGGTATGCATACCAACTCCATATTGATGTCTATGGATTTAGAATGGGATTTCATAAGTTCCTGTTTGTGTGCTTAAAAACGGTACGCTTCATTTGCTGTTCACGCTTGGGAGACATATTCTTTGTCTTGATAAATGCCCGGGGCAGAGGTGAATCCCTGTGTATGCAGTGCTTATGAGCTTTGTGCCTGCTGATTCCCGCCTGGCGCTGTCTTCCAGGGAGAACTTGCTGGCCGACTGCCTGCAGGGCTGTTTTGTGGTCACATGCACGCTGTGCGCCTTCATCAGCCTTGTGTGGCTGCGGGAGCAGATCGTCCATGGCGGCGCCCCCCAGTGGCTGGAGCAGAATCAGCAGCAGCCGCATAACGTGGCAGGGCCGGCCAATGAGGTGTGTTTAATTTTACCTGTCAGCCGCACACCCGGATTCTACAGGCTGCAGACTGAGGGATCGTTAACACCTTTGAGCTTATTGCATATTTATTGACTGCGGTTGGTGTTATAACCACAGGGGGCGACGTTCACGTTTATGAAATCATCGAATTATATTCCAATTATATGTATGACTGCTGTGCTGTAGCCGTGACTCTGGTGTTATCATCCTCACTCTGGTTATGTTGCCTCAGGCCCCCGGTGCTGGGCACAGACCTGCAGAGAACCAGCCTGCCCCGGCGCCTGTTGACCCCCCGGCCGAGAACGTGGCAGCTGCTGGGGCCCCTGCGGCCCCCGACATCCCGGGGGACCCCGCTGAGGAGCTGGAAGCGGATGACGAAGTCGAAGCAGCAGCTGAGGACGCCGCTGATGGCAACAACGGTGCACAAGGTACTCTGTCCAGAGGGGTGTTGGTTCAAATCCCACAGTTGGCAAAGTCTTTTACTGTTCGGCCCATATGCAAGGGCCTTGACCACAGCTGCCCCTGCCCCACCGGCTGGCCCTGAGCTATGCTCTTTAAATGCTTTGGGTAAACAGTGTCTGCACAGTAAATATAAACATTAGAACTGTGAATTGATTAAACCAAGTAATTGCACAGTTGTCTGTGATTTATCGCAATGAACGTTTTGATTATAGCTGTGAATTCTGGAATTCTGTGCAGGGTCGCGACTGATGCTCTAGCGTTCTTTACAGTCAGGATGGAATGTGTTGACACAACCAAAGAAATACTAAAGTGTTATGACTTTACACGTTACCACTAACGCAATAACTTTGACAGCCCTGATAAATGTATGATATTAAACTCAGCTTTAGTGGATCGGGTGTCACATCAGAGCAGTGCGTGTGTGAGTCGGGGGCCGTTGGATATCTGCCGTGTCTCAGTGCGTGTGTGAGTCGGGGGCCGTTGGATATCTGCCGTGTCTCAGTGCGTGTGTGAGTCGGGGGCCGTTGGATATCTGCCGTGTCTCAGTGCGTGTGTGAGTCGGGGGCCGTTGGATATCTGCCGTGTCTCAGTGCGTGTGTGAGTCGGGGGCCGTTGGATATCTGCCGTGTCTCTGTGCGTGTGTGAGTCGGGGGCCGTTGGATATCTGCCGTGTCTCTGTGCGTGTGTGAGTCGGGGGCCGTTGGATATCTGCCGTCTCTCAGTGCGTGTGTGAGTCGGGGGCCGTTGGATATCTGCCATGTCTCTGTGCGTGTGTGAGTCGGGGGCCGTTGGATATCTGCCGTGTCTCAGTGCGTGTGTGAGTCGGGGGCCGTTGGATATCTGCCGTGTCTCAGTGCGTGTGTGAGTCGGGGGCCGTTGGATATCTGCCGTGTCTCTGTGCGTGTGTGAGTCGGGGGCCGTTGGATATCTGCCGTGTCTCAGTGCGTGTGTGAGTCGGGGGCCGTTGGATATCTGCCGTCTCTCAGTGCGTGTGTGAGTCGGGGGCCGTTGGATATCTGCCGTGTCTCTGTGCGTGTGTGAGTCGGGGGCCGTTGGATATCTGCCGTGTCTCAGTGCGTGTGTGAGTCGGGGGCCGTTGGATATCTGCCGTGTCTCAGTGCGTGTGTGAGTCGGGGGCCGTTGGATATCTGCCGTCTCTCAGTGCGTGTGGGAGTCGGGGGCCGTTGGATATCTGCCGTGTCTCAGTGCGTGTGTGAGCCAGGCTCTGTTGTTCACTGTAAATGGCAGTTAGAGGTCTGCCGTGTCTCTGCTCGCAGACGACATGAACTGGAATGCACTGGAGTGGGACAGGGCAGCTGAGGAGCTGACATGGGAGAGGGTGAGTGGTTCGGAGCCCGTCCTCAAGATTAGCCAACCTGGCACCTAAGCAACTCTCTAGTGTAACTCTGTCTCCGTTTTGCAGATGCTGGGACTGGATGGCTCCTTGGTCTTCCTGGTATGTGCTGTTTGATTCTCGGGGGTGTTGACCGGTAGAGCAGTGATTTGTTTCACGCTATATGAGGATGGTTTGTGGCTCAGAGGGTTAGGATGCAGTGTCTGTAATCAGAAGGTCACAGGTTCAAATCCCTGGGTCGGCAGAGTGATCTCACCATGGGGTCCCAGAGTAAGGCCCATAACCCACGGTCGCTGCAGGGCAGGGGTGTCAAAGAGCCCTGCCCATTTTTGGGTTTCCCCTCACTTAACACATCTGATTCAGGTCCTTGTGCTAATTACCACACAGCTCTTAAGCTGAATCATTTATGGTGGAACAGGGAAAGAACTAAGCTACACTAGGCTCCGGCCCTCCAGGACTGGGGTTTGAGACCCCTGCTACACGGACCGTCCAACCTGCTTTCTGAACAATCAACATTGTTTTGGATAAAAGTCTTTCTTAAGTGAGACGTAATCTGGAAATGTGGCGCTGTGCTTTGCAGGAGCACGTCTTCTGGGTGGTGTCCCTGAACACGCTCTTCATCCTGGTGTTCGGTACGTTCCTCTCTCCCTGCCCCCTGCTCATTGCCTCCGCTTTATAATGCCATCCACAAGCTAACTGGAATCGGGACACCCCTGTCTTTCAGCTTTTTGCCCCTATCACATCGGCCACTTCTCCGTGGTGGGACTGGGGTTCGAGGACTACGTGAGTACCCCGCCGCCTTCCCATTTCCCTGATAACACACTGAGTTATCATGCCCTTACCTCTTATGGTAAAAGTCCAGTTTGCAGTGAAGTCAGTAGGAGCCTTTTTCCCTCTCTTCAGAGCTCGGAAATGTTGCAGAGATTTCTTTGGTTCCCCTCCCCATCCCCCTAACAGTGAACCTCTAAAACATCGTAGGAGCTGATTGTCAGGACCCTGCTCTTGTGTTTCTAGGTCAAAGCCTCGCACTTCGAAGGCCTGATCACCACCATCGTGGGCTACGTCCTCCTGGCTGTCACCTTGATCGTGTGCCATGTATCCTTTCCTGTCCCCGGCCTCGCAGGCACGCTGACACTTCGCACTGTTCCAGCCGGTAAAGCGGGCGTCACCCAGGGCGACCGGGTTATCCTGCCGGTACAGCGGGCGTCACCTGGGGCGACCGGGTAATCCTGCCGGTACAGTGGGCGTCACCTGGGGCGACCGGGTAATCCTGCCGGTACAGCGGGCGTCACCTGGGGCGACCGGGTAATCCTGCCGGTACAGCGGGCGTCACCTGGGGCGACCGGGTAATCCTGCCGGTACAGCGGGCGTCACCCGGGGCGACCGGGTAATCCTGCCGGTACAGCGGGCGTCACCCGGGGCGACCGGGTAATCCTGCCGGTACAGCGGGCGTCACCCGGGGCGACCGGGTAATCCTGCCGGTACAGCGGGCGTCACCCGGGGCGACCGGGTAATCCTGCCGGTACAGCGGGCGTCACCCGGGGCGACCGGGTAATCCTGGTTTTACAGAGGCTCCTGTGCTTGGCTAAATAGTTCTTCTTGTGCCTTGGCTGGTTTTTTCCTTGATTGTGAAACATGCATGAGTCTTTCATTCTCATTAGTGACATATGGATGATTATAAGAAACTGGCCAATCAGCACACATCAAAAACTGCTTAAGTGAAACTCATGTCCGTATAATTGAATGGTAATTTACAAAACCTGTCCTATCCCATCGTGTCCCCCTGACATGGATTATTTGGTCACCCTACTGTCACCTGACTTTGTTGTGTATTTGGCTTTTGTATCCGATGGATGGATGGATCTTTTCTCCTGAATGGGCAGCTTTCCACATGTAGTGTCGTGCTCCTTAACGGCCAAACACAGGGCCTGGCTGCGGTTGTACGCTTCCAGCGATCCCGCCGGTTGCTGGGGGTGTGTTATATCGTGGTAAAGGTGAGAGTTCCAGAGCCACACTGTTAAACATACATTCTCTCTATTTCCACGGTTATGTTGTGCACTGAATTTTTTTCTGTATTTCTGATGTAATGGTGATAGCATTTTAAACATCCCTTTTTATGTTTTTGTGTCGATGCGCCTTAAGCGTATTCTCTGCAGTTTACCGTCTTCCCTCTATTTCAATGAATAAAACTGTAGACAGTATGTTTTAGATGAGTTAAGAAAGAGAAACTGTAATTCCAGTGGTTTTATTAAAACAGAGAGAACCTCAGCCTAGTGAGTTTGTGAGCGGCTGAGGTTTAGGGTTTTGCTAGTTTACGGAGACTCTGTTAGACTCTGATCAGCATCATCCGCTTCAGGTCTCCTTGCTGGTCGTCGTGGAGATTGGTGTCTTCCCGCTCATCTGCGGCTGGTGGCTTGACATCTGCTCCCTGGTAGGATTTCCTGGAGCCCCGCGAGGTCCCGGCCCTCCAGAAAGAGTTTGTGCTGATGCCTTTGCATCACCCTTTTGCAGGAGATGTTCGACGCCTCTCTGAAGGACAGAGAGATGAGCTTCACCTCTGCCCCCGGGACGACCATGTTCCTGCACTGGCTCGTCGGCATGGTCTACGTCTTCTACTTCGCATCTTTTATTCTCTTACTGCGAGAGGTACGGTCTTCTGCCGGCTCCTGCGTGTGCCTGTGTTTGCATGTAAGCCATCGCATCTCATACTGGCGTTCTAACATGCTGATCATTTGTTATTGTTTTTTAATGATTGTTTTACTCTAGCTCTAACCTGGATGACTGACTTAAAATGAGTTCCCTTATTAAATGCCTGCTCTTGGAGCACGCTTATCGTTCCATAAGAGATCATACTGTGTGTGACCTGAGGGCGCGCGCGCTGTCCGGCGTTGTCGCTCCCCGAGGGCGCGCGCGCGCGCTGTCCGGCCTTGTCGCTCCCCGAGGGCGCGCGCGCGCGCTGTCCGGCCTTGTCGCTCCCCGAGGGCGGGCGCGCGCGTGCTGTCCGGCCTTGTCGCTCCCCGAGGGCGGGCGCGCGCGTGCTGTCCGGCCTTGTCGCTCCCCGAGGGCTCACCCGCTCTCTGACTTTGTCCCAGGTGCTGCGCCCTGGCGTCCTGTGGTTTCTGAGAAACCTGAACGATCCTGATTTTAACCCGGTGCAGGAAATGATCCACCTGCCAATATACAGACACCTGCGCAGATTCATTTTATCAGTGGTGAGTGATGCACTGCAGGCGCCTGATTCTCTCTCCCTCTACCTGTGACGGTTTAAGAGCCGCCCGAGTGGGTCTCCTCTCTCCCTGCAGGTCGTGTTTGGGTCCATCGTCCTCCTGATGTTGTGGCTCCCCATCCGAATAATCAAGCAAGTTTTACCGAGCTTTCTGCCGTACAACGTGATGCTGTACAGGTGCGTCTATTGCTTCAATGTCTCTTCATGGTGGGGGATGTTATATTTTCGCTAGGTGTGCGTGTTGGGTCAGGTGTTTGTAGCTGAGGTGACTCGGCTCTCACGATGGCCAGTGGCTGCCTGAATCCATGCCATTTTCCTAGGTTCCCATTCTTTGTCATGTATCCTAAACATAATGGCATCCATTTGAAAACTGAACACCCACACCGGCGCTCCATGGATCAGGTTTGCCAACCCTGGCCTAGACGGTCCATTGTTTTTGGTTCAGTGCATTAAAGCGTGATGCCTGGCCAGTCAGACCGTCTCTGTAGCAGTGGGCAGTGTCGTCCTGAGTAGTCAAGAGGCAGACTGGCCGGCATTTAGACGGGCAGAGTTGTTGGTGACTGTGGAGGACCAGGCGTGTGTTAATGTACGATGTGTACCGTGCTGTATGTCTGTACGCCCTCCTGGTGCTTTATAGGAACTCTGTAGTGGCAGGTAAATCCCAAATAGCACCTTGAGGCTTCAGGAATCCTAGAGCATGAACAGAGGTCATGTGGATGAGCCCCTTAATGCTGATTGGTGGCTTCCTGCCCCGCCCCCGCAGTGACGCCCCCGTCAGCGAGCTGTCCCTGGAGCTGCTGCTGCTGCAGGTGGTGCTTCCTGCACTGCTGGAGCAGGGCCACACACGGCAGTGGCTGAAGGGCCTGGTGCGCGCCTGGACCGTCACCGCCGGATACCTGCTGTGAGCTTACCGCTGTCGCTCCGTGCTGTCACCCGGGCGACGCCCCTCAGCGGGAATCCCCACAGGAATGACCTCTGATACGGTGCCCCTCTGGGAGGCAGGAAACGGGCCACGGTCACACATGGCGTTGTTGGCTGAATCGTGTTTCCAGGCCCCCCGTGATTAGACATTGCATTTTAGGCTAATTAATCTTTGAGATTTTGTGCTTTACTGGTATCACCGTCAGCGTAATTATTTTGTTTGTTTGTTTGTTTGTTTGTTTGTTTAAGCAACGTTTAAAATTCACCTCCCGCTGCTGCACAGGGACCTGCACTCCTACCTCCTGGGAGATCAGGAGGAGAATGAGAACAATGGGAACCAGCAGGCCCGCAACAACAACAACAACGCTGCCGCCGCCGCCGCCCCGGTGGTGGGGGAGGGACTTCACGCTGCCCACCAGGCCATCCTGCAGCAGGGCGGCCCCGTCGGCTTCCAGCCCTACCACCGGCCTATCCGGTTCCCCTTCAGGGTAAAGGCACCACCCCTGTCGCGCTTTGGACCCACACCCTCGTTCATTAGCCGTGGGACCGGCATCAATTCGGTGGGGGAGGGCAGTTTTGATTTGGTCTTGGGATAATTAGCGACAGCCAATCAGACGTTTGGCAGCAGTAAACGGATCGACAGTTGTCGCGGTCAGAGACGGCTTGATGCGTGACTGTTAATGGTGGCCTGTCCTCTGCAGATCGTACTGCTCATCCTGTTCATGTGTCTGACTCTGCTGCTGGCCAGCCTGCTGTGCCTCACGCTGCCCGGTGAGTTCCAGGCCGACTCCGTAGCTCCATAGCCCAGTTAGAGTTTAACCTGCTTACATGGCTTGATAATGGAATATTAGCCATCAGGTTACTAGCTTGTGGTCGTTACCGCTGTGGTCTCGCCTGTCTCCCCCCCCCCGCAGTGTTTACGGGCCGCTGGCTGATGTCATTCTGGACGGGAAGCGCGAAGATCCACGAGCTGTACACGGCGGCGTGCGGCCTGTATGTGTGCTGGCTGAGTGTGCGCGCCATCACCGTCATGCTGGCCTGGATGCCCCAGGGCCGCAGGGTCATCCTGCTCAAGGTGCACGAGTGGATGCTCATGGTAAGCAGCTAGCCTGGAGAAACGCCCACTGAGCTGCTCGCATTCCTCTAAGGCAGTGTTTCCCAGCAAATACAAGGGCTGTGTGGCAGGGAGCCGGGAGCGAGCGAAAACGTGCACTGTCCAGTGGTCCCTGAGGACCAGATTGGGGAAACACCGCTCTAGGGTCCAACAACAGCAGCCATCCCATCCCGGGCTTGTTAGCTGCCTTTCGTCGGCAGTCTGTGGCTGGGTTATCATGGCTGTTGTAGGTTCACTGTACTCCTGTGTTGGCGTATGACGTACATCGCAACCTCCCGCCACGTGCAGATCATCAAGACACTGGTAGTCGCTGCCCTGTTGGCTGGAGTTATCCCCCTGCTGCTGGGGCTGTTGTTTGAGCTGGTCATCGTGGCCCCCCTCCGCGTTCCTTTGGATCAAACACCTCTCTTCTACCCCTGGCAGGTAGGACAATCTGCACATTGGGGGGGGTTAGCATATTTTTATCTCTGTAGCCCGTTACGGCCTTATTTTGTGTCGTGCTCCTTCATAAGTGTACAGGTGTAATATAATCGATGAGATGTGAAGGTTGAGGCTGGGCAGCGTCTGGCTGTGCTGAACGCCGGCTTCTCTCGGTAAAGCTTCCCGGCTGCCCTGTGTTTGCTGCAGGACTGGGCCCTTGGAGTTCTGCACGCCAAAATCATAGCAGCCATCACTCTTATGGGTCCCCAGTGGTGGCTTAAGACCGTGATCGAGCAGGTGGGTTGCAGTTCATGCCCTCCCCTCCGTTCCGGTCGTGTCATCCCTCGCTGCTGTTCCTCAGTGGTAATTGAGGCGGCGTGTCGTGGCCCCCGTCTCCCCAGGTGTACGCTAATGGGATTCGCAACATCGACCTGCATTTCATCATCCGCAAACTGGCTGCCCCCGTCATCGCCGTCCTGCTCCTGTCCCTCTGCGTGCCCTACGTCATCGCCGCTGGGATCGTCCCCGCTGTCGGTACGTCTCCAAGGCACTCCGTCGGCGGTTTGTGGCGAGACTTTTGGCATTTCTCAGTACCAAGAACGCAAAGATCGTACTCATGATCGTGGCAGGACTGGTCTTGCTAACTCGCCTCCCAAGAACGAACTTGGTGTACAATGAATCATGGGATTGATGTTAGGGGGCGGAACAAGAATGACATCCGGGGATTTTTACTGTCGTCTTTGCTTCCATTCTTCAGTATTGTAACTGATCATCAGCATTGAAAGATGATGTAAAACGGGTACGAGAGAACACAGGTATCATCATGTATGCAGGCTGAAAAACATCCCGTGTTAAACTCTTATTCCCTGCCCACCAACAGGTGACACCTTTGGCTTTTGCTGGGCGCTCATAGGGAACGAGGGGTCAGAGTTAAACCCAATGACCTTCTCTGAAATCCCTGATCTGCAAGCCTTCATTAACCGCCCGCGTTTTGGGTGGTTCCGTGGGACGGGCTCTCCTCTGACGTCACGGTGCTGTCACCCCCACAGGCGTCACCAAGGAGATGCAGAACCTGGTCCAGCGTCGGATCTACCCCTTCCTGCTCATGGTGGTGGTGCTCATGGGAATCCTCTACTTTCAAATCCGCCAGTTCAAGCGCCTTTATGAGCACATCAAGAACGACAAGTAAGCTCTCCCGCGGGCGGCCGAGTGGAAGTGGCATCCCCCTGTACCCCCCTGTGCTGTGAGCCGGTTCTGCTACTGCCTTGGGTCACCAGTAGTGGGAATTAGTTTACAGTCCAGTACTTCACATTGTGGAGGGTTAGGGCATGGAGACGTGAGGTAACATTTAAAATCATGATGTTAAAATGTGCTGCAGGACACAGCTTTAACACACTGTAAACTCTAAACAAAAATGCCTGTTTACCTGCCCTTTGGCTCTGACTGCCCCCTGGTGGTGGTGAATGGGATTGCTGTGGCCTGGTCATTTGAATGTAACCAGCCAATCAGAAGCCTCGTTCCCACATACTGTTCTCCTATTGTCCTCCCAGGTACCTGGTTGGCCAGCGGTTGGTGAATTATGAACGCAAATCTGGCAAAGCGATCTCATCTCCCCCCAGCAGTCCCCCACAGGAGTAGCTCCCACATGACTGTCTCTGTGGGGGGGCACTTGCCCTTGTTGTCTCGTTTTGCATCAGAATTTCAAAGCCTGCTCCCCAACCCTACCCCACCCCCCCCGCCCTGTCCCTGCCCCCTCCCTGTAAGTACAACCTGAAAACTGTAAATGTGTAAATAGGCCAGAACAGAATGACCTCTGAGCAAACTTGGATTAATAAGTGTGCGTTGTACATCTTCACAAGAAAATGTATATTAATTTATTAAATCTAGTTGTCACTTTACCTGGTGGTTTCCTGCTTGGTCTGGAACGTGGCTCTCAGCCGGGCAGCTGGCTGGGGTTCAGAGGAACGACAAACGGTGCCACAAATATAGTTTTATTTATTTATTTTTATTTTATTTAGTAGTGCTAGTATCATTTCGTAACTCCTGTCCTTTTGAATAATCACCATTTGTTATGGGGGGATTGTGAATTGTTACGACCCAGATATTCAACAAATGTAATTTTCTTTCTTTCTTCCCCCAAGTTAAAATGATGCAACAAGACTCTAACAGGACAGGTAAAGTATAAGAAAGGAAGCAGGGTTTTAAACAGTTCACTTATTTCCCACGATACATCCGTTTGTCAGTTGATCAGCTTAAAATCAACAGGCTAAAATTAGTGCTGCTTGATACAGGCGTATGTAGACGTCCCTCACCTTAAATGTCCTTTCCGTCTTTGTCTGTTTATACATCACAGCCTGGTTCACATCCACCTTCAGGTCCTTGTCTCCAGGGAAACGAGCACTTTGAAACCTATTCCAAAGTTCATATGCAGTTTTAATGATCCAATGGAAAGCTGCGGAAACTTCACACCCCTTGTGTCTCTGCCAATAGGACTAAGGTCAATTAGCTATTTTTTTTATGTGAACACGCTTTTAAATTGCAGTTAGGGTATTGTTATGCAAAATGCTATGGCTTCTCTCATTTATACTTGTTACCTTGTTAGAAATCCTCTAAAGGATTGCAGTGTACAGCCCAAACATGCTGCATGCTGTCTGTACAATAACTTCGAGGTTTTAAAGTTATTAGATCAGCATATGGTTTATATACATGTTTTACGTATAGCCACCACTTGGGAGAGAGGTTTGTAAGCCTTGTATGTAAAAGCGGCCTGTTTGAATGTCTCACAGCTCTGACTGGACGCTTCCTTCATTTTAACGAATGACACTCACAGCCATTTCGGCCACACCAACATACTCGTTCCCAACACCATATTCTAAGCACTGACTGCACAGAGTGCATATCTACAGCAGTATTCCACGGGCATTTATAATGTCAATTAGGCCCCCAGAGATTGCGGGTCCCTCCTTCACACGCAGTGTCTGGGTTCCATCATTAATTAGTCTGGCAGGCTGGCACAGGGTAGAGATCGAAACTGAATTTATATATATGGGAAAAAAATACTCTAATCATCATGAACTTTAAAAAAAAAAAATCAGTTACTTAGATTAGCACCCCCCCACCCCCCAATATTACAACTGCAGTTTTTGCAAAGACTATCGTGAATACAATGACATTTAATGTTTATGAAGCTGAATCATATGTAGCCACAAGAGGGCGCCATTTGACCAGTCAATATGTACAGCACAGCCTTACCCATGCTGTATAGTTGATTTTATATTAAATCTTTAACTGTCACAGAAAGATCTTTGGCAGTAGACAGCTAGAAAACCCTACAGGGACAGTGGGAGTTTGGCTGTCAGTTTTCTCCATACTGTGTGCTTCATTACAGGAGCCCCTTGCTCAGCAGTTTGGGTTCATGGCGATGCTGTGGATGTCAAACGCGGGTCTCTGCTTGTCACCTCAAAGACGGAATATCTGCCTCATTAGAGAGGCTGCCTCATACTGTGAGGCAGAACAGCAACCAAACAGCACTGCTCCAATTAACTGGCTTATAACCATATAAACAGCAAATTCAAGTGGTATTTATGTAACATTTATTTATCTGACACTCTTACTTATAGTAGCAGGAAGGGTTACATCTGATGAGTGCTTTCGGGGATTCAAACCCATGACCTGTTGTTAGCACAGCGTAGTACTTGTTGGCAGGCAGTTGTTTTCATGGTAGCTTAAGTGGTGTTAAACGTGAAGACAGCAGGTCGGGCAGTATCAGCTCAAAGGCTCAGCAGAGGTATGCTTATAAACCCTCATTTTGACAGGGGCGTTGACCCCTAACAGAAATTTACACCGCCCCTTGGAATTAATACATGGAAAAGCAGTTTTTTTCTGTAAGCTTATTATCTCAAAATATGAAAAATGGCTTTGATTTCTACTGATATGTGATATGATGCTGAGTATCATGCAGAACGTGCTTGGAGCCTCACACATGCCTCAAACCTCAGCACAGCTGTGAGACTGCCTCACACGTGCCTCCACCTTCAGCACAGCTGTGAGACTGCCTCACACGTGCCTCCACCTTCAGCACAGCTGTGAGACTGCCTCACACGTGCCTCCACCTTCAGCACAGCTGTGAGACTGCCTCACACGTGCCTCCACCCTCAGCACAGCTGTGAGACTGCCTCACACGTGCCTCCACCCTCAGCACAGCTGTGAGACTGCATGGACTGCCCTCATTTCCATAGCCCTAATCCGAAAATGTCCCCCTGACACCAGACCATGAGATCATATCTATTACCGTCACATTTCAGCTATGACAAAGGTCTTCAGTAGTGGTCCTGTTCTCCTTCAATCCGTAGAAATCAAAGTGTATCCAAAAACATGGGGAATTAAAACTTTCTTAGAGTGGATTACAATGGATTCCTGAAGTAATGTTCTACCCCTGGAATACTGCGCAGCCAGTATTCCAGTGCTGATGAGCTTTTCCTCACACTGGCAGTTCGCAGCTTCACAATTCATCCTAAATAAAACCTGCACATCTCTCCACCCTCTCCATTAATCTCTGCATTTTAATAACTGCTCATCCAATTAGAGAGAGTGTGATCTAGAAGCTGTACTGTACTGGAAAGCAGTGAATGTGAAGCAGGCAGGACTCTGGTGGTCATGCATGTACACACACACACACACACACATACATGCACAGTCTTATGGACCTACTGCTATGTAGATCACAATGTCTTTAAGGTCAAATTGAACCTGCATGCCTGCAACTGTTACTTTTACCGAAGCATCACTAACAGAGTGTGACGTCCACTACTCAACAATCCCATCACTTCTGATGCAACAGTCTGAAAGCCAGGTGGCCTCAGTGAAACTCTATTATGGATCATAAGGATTGATACTGAGAATGCGCATGGCTCACTTTCTTAGCAGAACTGAGCGAGTAAAAGGTTCACCTGAAAACTGAATATCAATTAGTAATGAGCCTATTTGTGGAAAACGGTTTCAAAGAGGAATTGCAAAAATAAAAAAACCCTCAGTGAGGTTTCCATAAAATGCCTGCTCTTTAAATGAAGTGCTACGCAGATTGTTTTATAGAAGAATAAGAGAGGCGGAGCCTTTTCTTCGGCTGTTCTGCAGTACAGTGCATCTGTGTGGCTGATTTCCGCCGTGCTGACTGTGACCTATTCTGAGCACCCTCGTTAAAGTGGTGACGTCTTCTGAAGGCTAACAGCGGGGGAGCGGGGACCAGAAGACCCCTGCCCACCTTCACCAGAAATCAAAGTAGTTCTTGGTCTATTTTAAACATTCAGTACGGTTTTCATCACAGGTAAACAAGACAAGGTGACTCAAGCAGCAGCGTAAGTTCGGTTGCAGAGGTCTCGAGGTCCATAGCAATGATAAGGAAAGTTGCTTATTTTATATGCCTAGAGTACTTCCCTAAAAATATGGGGTACCTAGCAGATGGGATACTTTCTGACTTTCTGATGTGTGGGCTGCACTTTGGGGGGAGGGGGTTGGATGGAAAAGCTACCGCCAACAGCAGCTGCTGATTTGCCGTCTTGAAGCTGCAACACAAGCCAGACGACACGAGCGAAATGTGTGCAAGACCCCTGGCAGACAGACTCTGTGCAGGCCAGCAGTGGTGTGCGTGGGGGGAGACGGAAGGTGTGACATTTCCCTTAACATTGACTGTAACATGGGTGTGAGACCGGAGCTGTGTGAATTTTACAATGGGGGCTCCAGGTGACCTTTCAAGCAGAAATACACCGAGTGAGACGGTCCATCCACACAGAAGCAGAAGGCCATCAAGCCCAAAGCATGTGTTTTACTTGTGTTTATTCCTTCATCTGATGCTTTTATCTAAAGTGACTTACAATAGAGGGAAGGGTTACACTTTACGTGTGCTCCCTGGGATTTGAACCCATGACCTTCGCGTTGTTAGCGAATTCTGACTAGCTTAAAACGACATGCATGTGAATTGTGTTCAATCGAATAAAATGCTATGAATTTGGTCACCTAACAATCACCCTCATCATACCACACTACAAAAATGAAATAGATGAGTTTTTCCAGCTCTGTTATTTTGATTATATACAAGTGGATTAAAATACATTACATGTATATATTAAATACATCATACTGTATATACAGTGGAATCCACTTATAGTGATCGTGTCTTTGATTACTATAAGCGGGTCGTTATAACCGATTTTTTTTTTTCTTTCCTTTTTTATCTCGGACAGACTACCATCTAATTGACATTTGTATATTTATTGCATGAATATAATAGACCAGACAGCGTCGCTATTTACATAATTTTATTTACTCTCAAAATACAGTACAGCTGTTTCAAAGGCTTCTCAAATTACAGTACTGTACAAATTAAATTATTGAACTATGTATAATTAAAATAAGCTATAATACTGTAGTGCTGGTGGCATCTACATGTCCCTCTCGTGCCTCTCGAGCACGTGTATATAGTGCCATGTGTGTCTTGTGTATAGCCCCTGCTTGTATTCTTTAGTGCAGGAGTCACCAACCTTTTTGAAACTGAGAGCTACTTTATGGGTACTGAACCATACGAAGGGCAACCAGTTTGATACACTCTTCTTAAATAACAAATTTGCTCGGTATAATAAACATGCTTTTTTTAGATATTGTCATTTTCAAATCTATATAAATGCAAATGTAATTAAAGAACAGCAACAGGATAAAATTAAATTTTAGATGCTGCTCACTGGTGAGTTGTGCTGTTTTTAGAACAGGTCCATGGGCTACTTGTGGTCCTTGGGGGCATCCTCATGTTGGTGAACCCTGCTCTTGGGAGTAACATGAACAACTTCGTGTCACTCCACCCATCATCATTTTCATTCGCCACTGTCGCAATTCCTCAGTCTGTTCGGCACTCCAATACGGTACAATATTGTAATAAAATGTAGCTTGTCATAGTTTGGCTCATTTTTGGCGGTTTATCAGAAGCTTCGATGAGTCTATATTTGTCATTGAGAGAAAATGACTTTCTGTTTCCCGTCATTTTCTGTGCCCGCAGCATTAGCCTCAGGTAGCTAGCCGGAAGCTGACAGGTTACTGCAAGGCAAATTAGGCTTAAGTTAAACAAAAAAGAATTAGTGTTGTTTTAAGTTCATGTATAAAAATTTTTTTTAAATGAACACGTAAGCGGACTACTTGATTATTTTAAGTGAATTATTTAAACAGCATTTGTATGGGAATGGTTCTGTCCCAAGCTATTTGATCCATATGAGCGGCTGATCACTATAACCCTGATCACTATAAACAGGTTCCACTGTATTTTCTGTATATGACTATATCTTGGAGGTGGTTAACACTGTTACCTTGCACCTCTGGGACCAGGGTTCGAGTGTTCGCCCAGGTTCCATGTGTGGAGTTTGCATATTCTAGCTGTGTCATCGTGGGATTTCCTCCGGGTACTCCAGCACCACCGGCCCACCCCCCAGTCCAAAAACAAGGTAAGGTTGATTGGAGTTACCGAATTGGCCATAGGTGTGCATGTGTGAGAGGGTCATGTGAAAGGTTCACCCCCCCTTCCCCAAACAACAGGATACGTGGTTACAGAAGAAGGATGGATAGATGGAACACGTTTTAGATAATGAGTAAAATGAACTCGCCTTTCCAATACCTATAAGTAAGCACACTTGAGTAGAATAGGTCACAATGGCAGTTCAAAATCTCAGTATTAGTAAATGCTAGATATAAAGAAGATTAAAAAACATATAACATTATAAAACATATCTCAAAAACATTGTTCAAAAAGTACACCTGAGGGAATTTGGTACTGCATACATGTGCACAGGTGGTTAAGGCAGTATTGCTGAATATAGGCTTAAAAGGTCTGGTTGAAAGAGCCTTAAATAAAGCCGCTTCTCTGCTTTAAGTCCAGGAGCCTGTAGATAAAGTTTTACCATTACAGCTATGATTAGAAAATGGAGCCCAGTGCCAGAGTCCAAATTATTTTGAAGTGTGCTTCGATGTTTAAAATAGTGATTGAAATGTCTTCCTAGAATTATCGGATTTCTTTAAATTGACTTTTTTGTCCAGTAAAAATACATGAAAAACAAACACAAAAGAGCAATCTGTCACGGTGACCAGGCAGGAAATGAGGTCAGCGCAGTGTCCATTTTTCAGGCTTTGCAAACGGTGTGTCAGAAAAGCAACTCAAGGCGCCCCCTGCCCCCCCACACCCCACCCCACAGTGCGTCAGGAACTGCGAAGGTCATTTCAGCATCAGAGAGAGCCAAACAAATATGTTAAAGTAGATGTATATATTGTGTGTGCAAGTGTGTATTTGTGAGCATGTGTGTGTGTACGGTTTTCAGCACGGGCGAGAGTCGCTTACCTTCTCTCTTAATTCACCACTTAACTCCTCCAGGTGTTTACGACACTGAGATCACACTTTTGAATGTAAATACACTCCACTTTATAGCGTCGTTTTAGCACTCTGCCTAGCAGGGCCATAAAGCGGCAGTACTCCTACATTAGCTAACGACCCTGGCCGTGTGGGCTAACGCATCAGTCCGTCTCCACTCTGTGCAGCTTCCCAGTCTCGTTTTGACAGCAGGTGTTGGGCGGGGGGTTTCGGGTCGGCACCACAGGGCAGGAGAGATTCGTCTTTTTCTTTGGAAACTCGCCGACTTCCCCTCCCACATGCAAACGCACACTTTCTCCTTGGACTCTCAGTTTAATGTGGCTCACAGATCCCTCGGCTGATACGTGGTCAGAAATCTATTATAAATACAACAATAGCACATACATCAAGATATGTAAAGAATCTGACAGTGCCTTTGTTGATCATTTTTATGTCACAGACAGGGTATATTTAAAAAAGCAGGCCGGCTCAACCATTTTCAGGGCCTTAAGCGAAATCTGATTAACCTGGTTGTCATTTGTCATCTTCCTTCCGATTCTGACAAGCTGGTCAGATTAGGTCGCCCCCTAGTGGCCACAGGGCCCTAAGCAGACACTGAGTTCGCTTCTGCAGTGGGCCAGCTCTGTAAAAAAAAAAAAACAAAATCTGTATTTTATTGGGGGCGGCATGGTGGTGCAGTGGTTAGCACTGTTGCCTCACACCTCTGGGACCCGGGTTCGAGTCTCCGCCTGGGTCACATGTGTGTAGAGTTTGCATGTTCTCCCCATGTCGTCGTGGGGTTTCCTCTGGGTACTCCGGTTTCCCCCCACAGTCCAAAAACATGCTGAGGCTAATTGGAGTCGCTAAATTGCCCATAGGTGTACATGTGTGAGTGACTGGTGTGTGAGTGTGCCCTGCGATGGGCTGGCCCCCCATCCTGGGTTGTTCCCTGCCTCGTGCCCATTGCTTCCGGGATAGGCTCCGGACCCCCCGCGACCCAATAGGATAAGCGGTTTGGAAAATGGATGGATGGATGGATGTATTTTATTGTATTATACAACTAATGTCCCACATTAAATCAGAAGGTCGGTGCTACATTAGTTATATTTAGTAGCAGAGACCAAATCAGAGACTCAATTGATATTCGATTTCTCAAATGAAAGCAAACCACTATTACAGTTTCCATCCATCCACCTTCTAACCCGTCATCCAGTACAGGGTTATGGGGTGGACTGGAGCACGTGGGCACTGGGAAGGGGTTCCCTCTGGACGGGATGCAAGTCCATCACAGGACACACGCATACATACAAAGACTCAGATGCAGTCACCCCTTAACATTCGCAAATGGTTAGCGGAAGAAGATCCCTGCCAGTGTGAAAATGTGCAAATAATGCTTGGGTCCAATGTTTAAAAATGCAAATTAACAGCACCGAAAATTTTAAAGGTTACTGATAGAAATGTGAGATTCCACGGAAACAGAGACGGCTAAGGCGCGAGTTAGCTAACGGGCGGCTGGCCGCCCACACAAAGATGTGTGTTGTTCCCAAGCCAAGATGCGTAGATCCCACCCTTCTTTTTTGTTTGACCAAAAAATAACTTTAATATTAAAGATGCGGCATGATTAAAGATTAAATCTCTGCTGTCGTGTTGCTTTCTTCCTTTCATTATATCTTTCTTTGTCATCCCTTTCCACAACCATTTAAAATGCATTAGGGCAACTGTGTTAAAGGTGCTATATAAAATATAGATTTTATTGAATTAAAACTGAATTATTGGTCAAAAGCTTGAGTATACCTGTGGGAACCTGTACTCATCTATGCTTTAAAATGGGGTTTGTGTGTGTGGAAAGGAAGCCAGTCTGCTCAAGTGATCAGTCAAAATTCAAAATGTTGGGGTCAAGATATGAGCTCTGCATATGGCCAAGCATGGGGAGGTGGGGTCATGGTGAGGGAGGTGGGGTCATGGTGAGGGAGGTGGGGTCATAGTCAGGGAGGTGAGGTCATGGTCTGGGAGGTGGGGTCATGGTCTGGGAGGTGGGGTCATGGTCAGGGAGGTGGTGTCATGGTCAGGGAGGTGGGGTCATAGTCAGGGAGGTGAGGTCATGGTCTGGGAGGTGGTGTCATGGTGAAGGAGGTGGGGTCATAGTCAGGGAGGTGAGGTCATGGTGAGGGAGGTGGTGTCATGGTCTGGGAGGTGAGGTCATGGTCTGGGAGGTGGGGTCATGGTCAGGGAGGTGGTGTCATGGTCAGGGAGGTGCGGTCATAGTCAGGGAGGTGAGGTCATGGTCTGGGAGGTGGTGTCATGGTCTGGGACGTGGGGTCATGGTCAGGGAGGTGGGGTCATGGTCAGGAAGGTGGTGTCATGGTCTGGGACGTGGGGTCATTGTCAGGGAGGTGAGGTCATGGTCTGGGAGGTGGGGTCATAGTCAGGGAGGTGAGGTCATGGTCTGGGAGGTGGGGTCATGGTCAGGGAGGTGGTGTCATGGTCAGGGAGGTGCGGTCATAGTCAGGGAGGTGAGGTCATGGTCTGGGAGGTGGTGTCATGGTCTGGGACGTGGGGTCATAGTCAGGGAGGTGAGGTCATGGTCTGGGAGGTGGGATCATAGTCAGGGAGGTGGGGTCATGGTCTGGGAGGTGGGGTCATGGTCCAGAAGGTGGGGTCATGGTCAGGTAGGTGGGGTCATAGTCAGGGAGGTGAGGTCATGGTCAGGGAGGTGGGGTCATGGTCAGGGAGGTGGGGTCATGGTCAGGAAGGTGGTGTCATGGTCTGGGACGTGGGGTCATAGTCAGGGAGGTGAGGTCATGGTCTGGGAGGTGGGATCATAGTCAGGGAGGTGGGGTCATGGTCAGGTAGGTGGGGTCATAGTCAGGGAGGTGAGGTCATGGTCTGGGAGGTGGTGTCATGGTCAGGGAGGTGGGGTCATAGTCTGGGAGGTGGGGTCATGGTCAGGGAGGTGGGGTCATTGGCTCTGGCTGCTTATCTTCACCAAACCCATGGCAATCTCGACTGGCCCTAGCCATCGTCACAGAATAACATAGCTCAGTGGTGAGCTAATCTACCACGGCTGAATGAGCGAAAAAATTGCACCTCAAATTTGTGCAAGATCTCTCTGGAGAAAAGGTGAAGGACAAGTCAAACTAATGATCTCACAAACCTTATATGGAACAAAGCATTTATATGAACTTTATGAAGTTATGAAGGCAAATACTGGCATTTTTGCAGAATCCATGATTTGAGGACAATTTTATTGAGCTGTGCTTTAGTGCCCCATATATTTTGTATATTGCAATATGGTTTTTATTATCATATTTACAGAAAAGTATATGATCTGAAATAATAGGAACAGCTTTTAGAAAGTGTAGTAAAATTGGACTTGCACTGTGATTCATATGTATATTGCATGGAGGTGACCTTTATAAATGGTCACAGAACTGTTTCAGTGAGAGATTACATTATCTTGTCATTTATATGGTGGATTTATTTACAGTCCATGCCTGGGCCTGTACAGCTGCCCAAAAGCCTCTCTTAAGGGGTCAAATGTTTCCTGCTGCCTTTCGCTTTTCTGATGTGGGGTGCCTCCCTGATGGATTCTGGGTAGCCTGGATTACACCAATGGGATTTACCTCCCTGAGCAGCAGGTTGGGTGTCTAAGGATTAAGCCGCTCGGAATTAGCGTCATCACACAAGCCAGCGGGTGTCTGTCCTTCACTCAGCCAGGTCTGTATGTGCTATCCTCCAAGGTACTACTTGCATGCCTCAGATCATGGTTCTCATACTTTTGCATTTCTTTCCAGAGTCAGAGGTCCGGAATAATTTCCAACCACAAAACAGTATTTAATGAACTTTAACAACAACCTTCAATGTAGCCATCAAAATATGACAAAAATGGGAACTTTGTGTAACGATCGCTGATCGTTTCAGCTCTGTGTCATGGAGGGACTATGATGAATTATGTGTGGGCAAAATTTGGTGGTTCTATGTTGTATTTTTATTCTTCAAACCATGTTAAGAAATGTATGTTGACGATCTTGATTCATAATATGCGTCATGAGCTGGGTCCAGGTCCAGGTTTGCATCATAACTTTGTGAGCCCCTGCATTAGATGCTAGCAGAACAGCTCTTTCACGGTGCACTGCATTCGGCACCTGATCTTTGCGTTGTGACGCTACCACTAATAAACAAAAACACTTGAGGCTCATATCGCCGTGTCTCACATTGCTGACAGGAGCCGTTTTCGTTTCACTTACTTAGCCTAAGAAAATACAGTAATCAATCCACGCGTGCCTCACAGCGTTACTTTCAATATTTTATTAATAAGTGTCTGTTAGTTCAGGCACGCTAACGAAATGCCTCAGAGAAACAAAACACACAAACCACAGCACACCGGTTACTGTATAACTTGTTGTGTTAGGCCTAATTTTATTAATGGGAAAATAAAATTTCTAGAAATAGTACACATGCATATGTATGATGAGCCAAATTTCCGGAAATTATTTCAGAAGTAATTATCTTTAGATGAATTATTACTTGCTCGACTGTTATACAACCTATTAATTACATTCCTGAGAAATACCCCTTCCAAATGCCCTTGAAAGCAGACCCCTGGAATGGACAGTTACATGAGATTTAGCATCTGTAGCGTCACACAGATCGAGGTTCAACCGTCCAGCACCTGATGCAACACCGAGAAAACAGATATTTTTGGAACCGAGAGCTTTAGCAATCTCCGTAGCGATTGCGAGCTTTGCGACGCCCCTGGGGAACACCTTTCAGTGTCGCTGTCTTGCTGAGGTTCCAGGTCATTTTAATCAGAGCCTCCTGCTAGCTGTCATCGCCGAGGTCGCGCCGCCTTCTGGGGTCGAGGCCCACCGCAGGACACGCGCTCGCCGTTAATCGCTGAGTGGCCAGTTGGATCGCAGGCGTCGCTTTAAAAGTTTAAAAACACACTGAACGGATTTCAGAGACACTTGGAATTGACGTGAGGTACTCCTAGAAAACAAGAGAAAGAGACGGGCAACATAAGACGACCTCTAACACGTCAAAGAATACCGGGACCTGGCGAGACCGTGCCCGGTGCCTCACAGGCGTATCACTGCACAGGGCCGTCCATGCATTGCGTGTTTTTTAAGGTTTCTGCACCAGACACAGTGGAGTCTCACTTATAAACGTGAACCTATAAATACAGACCCGCCTTACACCCACACAGACGGAGAACCTGCCTCAGGAGCCTCACGTTTAAGTAAAGAGTGACAGAATCCAGCTGTCCAAATTCAGGAATGTCCTGTGAACTAAGGGACGTTTGGGCCCCCCAGCAATAATGTACTCTGCATAAATAGTCCTGAGTGCCAGAGTATGATTGTTGGCAGCTGAACTACCATGTGCTTAAATACAGATGGGGGGAGGAGCGTCTCTACATCCGCTTGCGGAGGAATTTAATGAAGAGCTGTTAAATTTCTGCACAAGTCCTTCCACGGGGATGCAGCGTCCCATCTACGCCACAGTACGCGGAGCCTGGATAGGCTTGCAGGTGATAAACTCTCAAAACACAAAGGCGGGTAAGAGGCTGGCATTTCACTTAAGTGTGCTTAATCTAGGAGCTGACCACAGAGCGGCTTACTGTCACGTGGCTGCCGGTGCGTCCGCGCGTTGGCTGCTTTTTTTAAGGTTTCTGAAGCCGCCACACGTCAGACTCACTTAGCAATACATGCGGGTCCCACAGACCCCGCTCACTGTACAGTGAATGCCGCGAACAGCTGCAGAAACTGGTCATGTACCATAAACTATACGTGGGATTTTAAAAAACTGAGAAGAAAAACAAATACCAATCAGTACTAGAACTATACCAGATACTAAAATACATAATGTTTTCATTTTGCAAATCGTAAAAACAGCCTTTGACAGACTTTTAAACCTTTCACAGAAGCTTAGCAGAGACCGAGCTTGTAAATTTTCTGCTAAAACTTTTCATTGGTATCCCATGCACAGACTACTGCTCTCCAAATTAACCTAGGGCTACATCTACAACCATACACCATACCACAAATGCGAGAGGTGTTAATCGTTTTCTTGATTAAGTTACATGCCTCTGAATTCGGCCCTCTCCTCATTAATTCTGATTAATTAATTCTGAAACCATTATACTTGTTTGTTTTTCTGCAACCAATAACAACCAGCTCCCGACAAAATACCTTTACAAGCCATCCTCAGAGTCAGAAATATAGTGTCTGTGGTAGCATGCGACATTTTAAGCAATAAGTCACAGTGCTCAGCGCAACCAGAAATCAAAATCCAAAATGACAAGTCACGTGAGCAGCAGCGGCGCGAGAAGGAGAGAGAGACCTAAACGGATTAGCGGCTGGTTCGTCCACGTGCTTTATATGCTTTTCTAACAGCCGAAAGCAACGCGGCGGATTTGTTGTTAACGTTGCACATAAAGTAAACTTTTGGAATCTCTGTTGAATCATCTGGAAAGCGCTGTTGCCAGTTTATTCATGCATAATGTTTTTTTTACTCCTGAAATGTCAGTAATAGTTATTTATGCATTAATATGCAAAAAGTCACGCGTGCCCTGAGATAAACCGTGGGGCACTTGAAAATGATCTTCGCGTGTATAATTTTCTTATCGTTAGTTCAAATGGCTCAAGCATGTGTTAAAATTGCATTTTTTTCCCCCTGCAGACTTTGTCTGAGAAATTTTGGGTAAAAATGCGCCAAGAATATGAAGTGAGAAGAATATGAGTGTCGTATTGCCCGCACAGCGGATCTTTATTTAGGGGTTAAATGGTTCTGATAAGGGACGATCGAGATGGAGGGGTCTCCTATTCCGTGAAGATAACTCAAGTGCAGCATAAGAGTGAGAGTGAGGACGGCTCGGAGGCCGAGGCCGCCCCGGTGCAGAAGAGCCCCGATGAACCCGCATCGGAGGGGGAATCCCTCGTCTTCGGCCATGCAGATAAAGAAGATGATGATGATGACTATGATGACGACGACGATGTCTATCAGGAGTTTGAGGAGTATGAAGATTTCTCAGGGTTCCCCGACAGCAGGAGCATCGCTTCTGATGACTCCTTTTACCCTCCTGATAACTCGATCGGGTTGCCGCGATCGGCGTCTCCGGAGAGCATCTCCTTCTTCCGCGCATGCTGCACTAATAACGCCGTCATCGTGCGGATCATGATCAGGCAGGGGCTGTCGGAGGAAGACGTCCGGGAGACCGATCGCAACAGCAGGGTGAGCTCCAGTCATACAAATGTTTATAAAAGTTTCGCCGTCATAAAAAAGTTCGATGGCTTGTTTTAATAACTAAATGAATGGGCTCTCCCAACGTCACCCTGACGGGAAAAACGACTAGTTAGATTATTTATAACGCCTAATATCTGTGTTTCTGTTCTGACACTTTCACGCAGCTTAATAAAAATAAAAATACATGAACATTTATTACGAATAATTATATTACACGACAAACAAAAGTTCATGATCCCAATTTTTCCAGCAAACTTGAATAGGGAGGGTGTTACATATGTAAACTGCTTAGCCTAGTCCGTTACACTGTTTTCTTATTATTTATCTGAGATTCCGAACTTTGTTTCGTTAAGTACGGTATTTATTACTTAGTACAAAAAAACGAATTAAATGCATTACTTATTGAATAATTTGTTTTAGAAATATGCAATACATCCATCGCTTTATATGAGGGGAAGTGAACCACTGGTGACTGAAGATCAACATGGAAGTTAATCAAAAATCAAATTAAATCGAGAGGTTTTGACCGCTTATTTTTTGTTCAATTTGTTCACTCATAGTTTGTCCCATTCCAGACGACAGCATTACTCCCGTTTACAGTGTGGCAGCTACGCAGACTCGTCCCATTACACGCTGCTAGCACAGCCCTTTCTGCTTTGTTGAATCTAAATAATTAAACTGGTCTGTGTCTTCCAGTGGATCCTTTTGAATGAATGTTTTATAAGGCACACTTAGAGACTGGGCCGCACTATGCGCATTAGCGCCGCTCTTCAGCGCGTCCCGGACGGTGCGCGTTCTGGTCCCTGCCATTGTGTCCCGGCAGTGCAGCGCCTCCCTCCAGCGCGTCCCCGAAGGTGCGCGCTCTGGGTCCCCGCCATCTCCGCGCTCCCGTCTTTCTTGCATCGAGTTTCTGTATTTAGCGGGACTCCTTCCGGCGTGTAGCGATGCGAGAGGCAGGAAGCTCGTTTTACTCGTAGTCTCACCTTAGCTGTTCCTTCACCTTGAAAAAGCCGCACTTAATTTCCGCATGGAGTTGTTAATCAACGGCACTATCTTAAGACGTAAGGTATACAGACTTATGCGTACAGACCCAAAAATTATGACAAGTATGTTTCTAAAATAGAAATAAGGGAAACCCTGTCAGCTTAAGTGCAGATGTATAGCTGGATAAATGAGATTTATAGCATATGCCTACTGGGCAGGATGTCATATTCTAAAAGGAGGACAGATGTTTTACTCTGGAACTTTGATCAGCTAGTGTAAAACTCGACTTGCCTTAGCATGTTAAAGTTGTGTTTGAGGACAGTGTTGCTGAAGCAACTCAAGAATTGCAGCTAAATCCCTGTGTGTTCAGAAGCCTGCCCTAAAATGGGACGGACGCTTGGAGACAGGATAGCATAGCTGTGTTACCATGCAGGCTGCTGGGACCTGCCTTCACAATCTAATTATGCTGGAATTAGGTGGCAGATGTGTGCTGGTAACCGGCTCAGTCTCCCCTGACTGGTCGATTTGGTGGCCATTTGGTAAGTGACCGTTTGCTTGTCATTTACTAAAACTTGAAATGCGTTGTACATTGTGGGGATTATATGGCAGAAGTGCAGAATGTGATAACAATTTGAGGGTTGAGTCTTGCTGAAAATTAGAATTGAAACGTAGAAATTCAAACAATGTGTTCATGGAGTTCATGCACCCTGGTCCAACAGAATAAAAGGAACTTAAAAAACATCGGTGGATGTTGGATGGATGTATGATGCATTTGCAGGTGCACAGCTAAAAAGCCACTCGATAAAATCCAAAATGGGAAGTCATGTGATCAGTCTTGCACCCCCCCCCCCCCCTTCCCATTATACCAGTAAATCTGGGCCCCCGGAAATCGCAGGTTATCCATACCTCTACTGCGTCTCTGTTTACCTGTAAACAATGTAAAATGTTAATTATGAGCTACACAAACACAACATAAAATAATAAAATGTAACTCCTGTACTTCAGTAACCACTCACATGCACATTGGAAACCCAATGCCCCTATTGAATCTTAACCATACACTTAATCCAAACTGCCAAACACTTATCTGGCCCAAAAGCGAGGCGCTCGCTCAACTTCCTGTTCAAAGCAGAAGCTGCTGTGTCTTGTGACTGTTTTGTTGGTAAACCGAACGGAGCCCAGTTCTCATCCTTTAGCCTCGTCGTAGAAGGATGCTATATTTAGCAGTAACTGGAAACAGCAGTAGCTACAGCTAAATATCATGTGTATGTGTGTGTGTGTGTATAGACTCTGTTTGTTAAGGCTTATTTACTTCAGCACTATAAGTAAATATCAGCCAGATACACTAAGCTCAAAAGGTCTGGAATGGATACAGGCTACAGAGTCAAAAGTCAGGAACTTGCCAAATATTTTTAAGATGTCTAATGTTGGATTGATGTATCCGATATAATTTTGCATTAGACCAGTGGCGTATCTGAGAGGATTTTTCAAGAGCCATCTGAATTCAGCTTCATTTCAAATGAAGGGCCCCAGGCCCCAGTGTCGGATTAATGGGGCTCTGGCACAGGTAACAATAATGGTGTTTTCAGCCTGTTTGAATCAGCATCACGATATCTGTGGCTCAGGAGTTACATTTACATTGACGGCATTTGGCAGGCGCCCTTAGCCAGAGCGACTTACACAAGTGCGTAGACGTCTCATCGGTTAATACGTTCCGATACTCGCTCAATAGTGAGTTAGCCAGAGCAGGAAAGCTAAGTCCAGTAATGGTCAGTGATTCGTTTGTGGAGTTCTTAAGATGCAATAACAAAAAAAATATCTCCCAAAGCACCTCACCAACAGTCAGGTGACACCGAGAGGGTAAAGGCCAGATGGTTAACTGGAGGAAGGTTATTAGCAAAGTCTTAACGAGGGATTGTCTCCAGGATCAGTATCTCTGTGTCTGCTGGCACTAGCCTAATGATGTCAGAGAGCGGCTTATCTGAGTCTACTGATTACCCAGAGTAAATGCTCTTTAATAATTCATGTCTAATAATGAAGACTTTTCCTGCATTCTGTACCATTTTTAAAGAAATGGTTGTAATCAGAGCAGATGGTGGAAACAATATTTTAATTGGGAATCGTCCAACCATATATCAATCTGACATAACTACTTACCCATTGTAGGGCAGGAGTGATTGGAAATTATATAAAGGCAGAATTCATTTGATAAAACTATTATATTACATATGGGTACACCAGTGTTCCAGATAGATATGAATATCTAGTTAACAGCAACCGTAAAACTTAACATTAAAAGCTTTAAGACTGACTAAAATACAGTGAGAGAAGGCTGTGTTCTCAAATTAGTAGAATGGTTGATTCATTGACCTTTTCCTCTAAGTGAGCACGTATTGTTGCATAAACTGCAGCACGGTTTCACAATTCACACGGCACGCTGACAGTTTAATTAGCACTGACCTTTGACGGGGCTGTTAAAATCAATGCCGGCGCTCGTGAAGTTCGCAGCTTTTCCGGAAATGCTGCTTCAGTCGGAGCGAGAGACACTCCGCAAGTCTGTTCTGCTTTTACAATTTTCTAGTGAGTAGTGAGGACGACAGCAGAACCACAGGATGCAAATTTCCCAGGATGCTTATAATGCAAATCATTCCCTCCAGTGTGAGATTACTAATATCAATCCAGAATTAAGCGACTATTTCCCTGGTGCCGGGATTTTTCTGAATTTGAAACGTGGCACGATGAAATGACTCACTGGGATAATTTGTAACTGTAAATGCACACGCGTGTAACTTTGACCCAAGATGAGACTGATACCCAGATACCACGCCAGTGGCGTGCAGTTGAACTCGTAACCTTCTGGTTGGAGGTGAGGTTCGAGTCTCTCCACGTGTGTCCTTTTCATCTAAGGAAAGAAGATCACTTTAATCAGCAAGGCATCTTGGATGAACAGATAAGTTAGTAGGTGCCGTTTAAGCTGGTGAAGCTCACGAAGCAGAAACACTCCTGACGCACGGTCATCCCCGGGTCCTGTTTTAAAAAGCGAGCAGAGACTCGCGTCTCTTTGAATCCCGATCCACTGAGATAGCCTGTCTGGCATTTTGAAGCCTCTAATGACTGGTCTGCTTTGAGGGTAAAACCTACGGTTACTTTGGTACATCTCTGCTTTGGGTCTCTTTGATTCCAAACTAAAAGGCTGATGCCGAACAAGCAAGGTTCCCAGCCATAAAAATGGACATGTATAGTATACATCAAGATAAATGTGACTTAAAACCTGGAATCAAGTCTTTATTTCTTCCATCCATCCATCCATCCATCCATCCATCCATCCATCCATCCATCCATCCATTCATCCATCCATCAGTTAATCAATCAATCCATCCATCCATCCATCCATCCATCCATCCATCCATAAGTGCTTGTCCCATGCATGACCTTGGTGAGTCTGTAGCACAGCCGGACCTAATGGTTGGCAATGCCCACCCAAATTGGTCAACTTCAGCCTGCGCCATCTGAATCTGCCAATCACGTTTATTTCATTCGTCCCATCAGATATTCTTCTGCAGATCATTGGTAGTCGCCTGTGAAAATGGAGGAGGAATGTAACCTTATTCTTATTAAAGCTCCTTCTTGATAAAATGTATCATTTGTTGCTGTAGTTTGTTGTAATGTTGTGTTGAATTCAGATCTTTGCTAGAAGTAGTTTACTTAACTCTTAGATAGTTAGCGAGCTTTATTACCATTGGCCAGGAAGTTGACTAGAACTGTCTAGCGGAACCCCGAACCTGCTGCTTTGGTAACCGCGGTGCAATTTATACATTGAACTTTATAATAGGCGTGTAAATACTCAAAAATACAAAGTAATTGATAATGTTTGCTACGGTTTCGGATTCCTGCGGCAGGACTTGGAGTGTATCGCCCTATTACGGGACACTGCTGTATTTAACGTGACAGTTTGCTAAGGTTGATGTCAGCACAGGGTTGGCAACTTTGCTTAGCTGGCTGGCGTGAGATTTTCAATTCAAGACAAAGTCTGCACACACGTACATGCATTAACATGTACGTAACACTTATTACCTTGATAAATAACAATAATAATAACAAACAATAATCCGTAGGGTTTGCAAACTACCTCAAAGCTTTTGATGTAGCTAATTTTAGGTTTACAATGGAATAATATAGATTTGCCATAAGATTTCTTGCGTGAGAGTGAGAATCTGAAAGTATAAGTGTCACACCAGTGAAGTGTGAGTCTGAAAGTGTGTGTGTCACACCAGAGGAGTGAGAGTCTGAAAGTGTGAGTGTCACACCAGAGGAGTGAGTCTGAAAGTGTGAGTGTCACACCAGAGGAGTGAGTCTGAAAGTGTGAGTGTCACACCAGAGGAGTGAGAGTCTGTAAGTGTGAGTGTCACACCAGAGGAGTGAGAGTCTGTAAGTGTGAGTGTCATACCAGAGGAGTGAGTTGGCAGGCCTATCAGCACCTGGTTAGACAGATTACCTGCTATAATTCACTTGAATGAGTCATACAAAACCATAAACAACATGCAACAATTTTTGCTTCCCAAAGCAAAGTTTGCTACCAGCAGTTCAGTTACAGCTGCTCTCAGCGTGAATAACCAAGCTTCCGGGCTGGTGCCTTCTAACCAAGTGGGGTGCTACTGGGGGCTGTTCAGGCAGTAATGTTACTTCCCTGCCCACTTCTCACCAACGCAGTGCAAGTCGCTTCCAACTTCGTTTGCAAAATTAGTTTGTTTATGGTGCGATAATTATCTTTTAATGCTGTTTCTCTTTAAGGACCATCCTTCCACTATATTACTGTTCATGTTACATGTTCTGCTCTGATGTTCTTATATCAGTTCATGAGTTTGAGTTCCAGATTTGCCTTTAATATGCCAGTAGATAAGCTTATGTTTATGTCAAGTTTATGTTTGGTTAGCAGACACGTCTGTCCAAAGCACCTTACACAAACCCCATAATAATAATAATAATAATAATAATAATAATAATAACAACCATAATAATGATAATAATAATAACATCTTTCTTGATTAGAGAGATGAATATGTCCATGTACCCCACCAATTTCTCTGGTTCTCTGGTCACAAGCCGCTACTGCACTGTAGTTTAGTCCATTGTGAGAAATGCTGCCCACGAAAAATGTCTAATTGCCCCTCTGCCTGAGCAGCCTAGATCCAGGCCTGGCCTGTAGCCTATCCCATGAAACACAGGACCTTGGATGGGATCCCAGTCCATTGCAGGGCAGAGACACACAATCCAGCGATGCCAGCTAAGTAATATTAATAATAATTGGGCTAATTGCTTAGCCTGCCCCTGCAAGTCTCAGAGAGGGTTGAGTTTAAAGCAGGTGTGCAGGGTCTGTGTTGGGAGAAGCCGGCACTGGTGGCTGTACAAGTTTCTTGTTAGTCAGAAAGCAAATGGTTTAGCACATGGCTTTTTCCGCTCCTGAGGCAGCCCCAGGGTGCTAATAAAATCGGCCCAGTCCGTCCTGCACTGCCTGAGTCTGGTGGATCCCTTCATCACCCAGGAGAACCATTCCCTCTCCTCAGGCTATAAATTATCTTCCAGAGAAACTGGCAAAGTATCAGCAGCAGCACGATGGAGGCCGCGGCATTCCCCACACCACTGTTAGACACGGAGAGGCTAGGAAGGCCTGGGGTGCAGAATTGCGGCTGTTGTGGGCCAGGGAATTGCACAGATTCATCAGAGACACACACGCATGCAGTTTGTATTGCATGTGGTTTGAGTAGTGTGCGGTTTGGGTAGCATGCGGATTGAGTAGCATGTGGTTTGGGTAGCATACTGTTTTTGTAGCATGCAGATTGGGTAGCTTCTGGTTTGGATAATGTACTATTTTTGTAGTATACGGTTTGAGTAGTATGCAGTTTGAGTTGCACACGGTTTGGGTGCGTACTGTTTTTGTAGCATGTGGTTTGGGTAGCTTTAAGTCGCATAGCATGCAGTTTGGGTAGCATGTGGTTTGGGTAGTATACGGTTTGAGTAGCATGCAGGTTAAGTACTATACGGTTTGGGTAGCTTGCTGTTGTAGCACACGGTTTGGGTAGAGTAGTGTTTTTGTAGCATGTGGTTTGGGCAGGATGTGGTTTTGAATAGCGTGCAGTTTAAGTACTAACCGGTTTGAGTAGCTCGCTGTTGTAGCATACGGTTTGGGTAGTGTACTGTTTTTGTAGCATGTGGTTTGAGTAGCACACGGTTTGGGCAGCATACTGTTTTTGTAGCATACAGTTTGGGCAGCGTGCGGTTTGAGTAGTGCGCTGTTTTTGTAGCATGCGGTTTGGGTAGCATGCGTAGCATGAAGCTGGTTTCTCGTGTTTTCTCGGACAGACTAAAGCAGAGTAAACCCAGTGCTTAAACACAACTAGACAGGGAAACCTGCAAAGCAGACACCATTGAACTAAGTATTAGAGTTTAGCTAAATTCTAAATACGCTATATGCTAGATAGTAATAACAATAATAATCTTTATTTATATATCACTTTTTCTACATAAAATGCAGCTTCGCATATGAGATTAAAAGAACCAAAAAATAGAGAAGCTGAATAAATTTTGCAGCTAGCATCTAACATACAAGCCAGAAAGTGAATAAAGAAGGAAAGAATCTAAAAATAAAATATTAAGCGGAAAAAAATGAGTGAAGTGTCAAACAATAAGTATGTTCAATAATTTCACATTCTTTAAAATTGAAACTTAGTAAGTTAAAGCTCATTCTTAAACTGTTTTAACTGCTCAGAGGAAACTGGGTATTTCTATTAAGATCTCTCCATCTCTGTGTATTCTGTAGACGGGATTGATAGTAGCCTGTTACCAAGGCTACCTGGACGTGGTCATAGCTCTGGCGCAGTGCCCTTATTTGGATGTCAACTGGCAGGACAAGGAAGGAAACACTGCCCTCATCACAGCTGCTCAGGCAGGTGAGATGCTTGCTGATTGGCTCTTTGGGAAAAAGCTGTAATCCACCAGCCAATCGCTCCTTTTTCTGCTTCTCTGCCACCATTTTACACATAAAACAATGGCAGCACTACCTGTGCCTCATTTTATTGATAGAACCTGCAATATTTACAGACAGCAGGCATTAACATTCTTAAATACAAACACCCTTTTATAGAAATGAGGTGTTTCTAGAGGTCACAGAGTTGGATGTTCCAAAAGATGTCTTCTGTTGAATAATGACAAAAAAATACAGTAATCTCTAACAAAATGTCATTAACTCCAAAGATGTGGTTTCATTAATTTTCAGAAAAATGCAAAGTAAAGCTTGCCTTTGGCCTTTAATTAAGCTAATGTGATATTTATCATGGCATTTTGAAAAGGCGCGTATGAGTATCACCGAATACCAAATCACCGTAGTAGTCTGTCAACACTGCAGATAACTACGAATCGCTTTCATGTATAAATAACTGGCCGATGATTCCCTGTGACCTGATTTTTGAAAACCTGAACCATCCCTTTAAGGTAAACAAAGCACACGACCAAGAAACTATAGAGGTGTCAGTATGCTCAGCTAGGTCTTTGCTCTGCCTTGGAAAGAGTACCAGAGGGGCACATGGCCAGGCCGCTCCCTACCACTATGCTAACTGCTAATAGCACTCTGCTACTCTTCAGGACACACAATGATCTCCCACTATCTGCTCAACTACTTCCCCGGCCTGGACATCGAGAGGAGAAACTGCCATGGCTTCAGCGCCTTGATGAAGGCCGCCATGCAGGGCAGGGCAGAATGCGTCCGGGCCTTGATGCTAGCAGGTACTGCACCTTTTCTGCACCAGCTCGTGGTCTGCACTTTGTTTTAAGGTCATTAGCCTGTTTGTTCTAAAAAATGTTAGAAAGGCGTTAGGGTTCCTGAGGGAACCAAAACAGATAAAATGGATTAAGTACCTTTGCAGCAAACCAGAACTACTTCATTCCTTAAAATCTGCATAACTGGTAAAATATGAGAAACATAGGTTGTTGATTTGATTGAGAAGTGCTGTGCAACAGGGTAATATTATGCTTTTTTAATGTCATTTATTTTTGCTGCCATAAGGGGGCGACATGGAGGCTAGGGACTATGGGCGGAAGCTGACCCCCCAGGAGTGGGCCCTGTTCACAGGCCGCTACGAGACAGCCCGCGTCATGGCACGACTGATGGCTCGGCCATGCGCTGAGCAGTTCTGCGACGCATACCGGCTGGAGTGGCCACAGCTGGCGGAGCGCGTGTCCACGGCGCGCGAGAATGGCAGCTGCCTGCGACGGCTGGCCGAGACCCTTTGCTGCTCCCTGCGGCTGGCCTTCTGCGTGCGGACGGCCCCACAGCAGGATGGCGTGCTGGACCACATGGTGCGCGTCACCACTGCTCTGAGCAGCCCTTTCATAGCCACAGCATGCCGCACTGTGTGCCCGGGCAGCCCACCCTGTGTGGGCAAGCACCGGCCTGCCGTGCAGGAGATCCTGCGCCGCCAGAGGCAGGACGAGCTCAGGGGCCGAGGCCCCATGCATCTCACCCAATACCACCGACTCTTCCAGAACTCACGCGTCCTACTTGTACCTCGGGCTCAGGAGCGGCGCACCAGCCTGCAGCCGCTGCGCCAGGCAGCTGCCACCTCCGCTGGGGCGCTGCGCAGGAGCAGCCTGATGCCACTGCATTTGGTGCGGCGCAGCAGTGTGCGCCCCGGCCTGGCAGTGCCCCGCCTGTTCGTCTCCAAGGCGCCTGTCGCCACATGCGAGCCCAAGAAGGTCCGCACCACTGACTCGCACCTCTTGCAAGTGCCCAGGTGGAAGTACAAGGAGCTGAAGGAGGAGAGGAGGAGGGTCGAGGGGAGCAACACAGGGGGGAGGCTGGAGCCCCTCGCTCAACGTCTGAGCAGCAGGAGGGAGAACTGACCACGATCGAAGTGGAATCAACGATTAACCTCAAAGAGGAACCAGGGAACAACTTACTGTGATTCACTTGACCAGCAGAAAACAAAACAAAACAAAACAAAAATTAGCCATTATACGCTCGTAATTATGTAATAAACTAAATGTTTCTAGTTTGTTATTTGGATGTTACTGGACTAAAGTTCTTGTTTTTATAGGAATGGTTGAGAAAACGGTCCGCAGGAGACAAAAGTAAACAAGAGGAGTGCCGGGGACAACCTCAGTCCTGCTCCTTAATCCAGGACTTTCCATGAAGAAATAAGCGTGAAATGTCACATTTGCACATGCACTACCCAGCTTCTGTCAGCTTGATTGTTTATTCCAAAAGTAGCACGACGGCCGGCAGTTAATATGGCTCCAGGATGAGGCCGGCCATGTTCGTGTGACATCTAGAGTAGTCTGCAGCTCTGCGGCAGCGTTGCAGGACTCACACAAATCTCTTAAGGCAACAGCTCTTGAAGTTAGTTTAACTTACCGTGATGTCAGCGGGCATGCCATATTTCTACAGAATGTGTCTTTAAATCACTTTTACGCTCAATATATCCCTCAGTGATGGATGACTTCCCGAGGTGGAAAAGCACTTTCACATGAGCTGTAGAGAGTGCCCAGGGACGCAAGGAGCAGAAGCGTGCCAGGAATCTGCATCTACATTCCGGAGCCAAGTTTGCGGTGAAGCTAGCTACAGTTGTCCCGTATGGGAATCTCCCCGTAACGGAGGGACGCATGGAAGTATGGATGCCGTCCGTATCTGAAGCCGGGCACGCAGTACGTGAGGCAGTAGCAGCTGAAGCAAATGTGGCTCCCTGATCAAGCTCCACCACTGACCCCCCCTGTCTGAGGCTAAGTGAATTGCCTACATCACCTAATGCACTGAGCGGCACTAACTGGAGGGTGGGGATAGACCCCCCCACGTAATACAGACACCTCAGGGACACACAGGCCCATGCTCAGGGCTCGCAGGTTGAACTGCAAGTATTGCAACATATGCAAATCATCCCCAAAGGGCTCACTTGTAGCCAAAAGGTAAAACGAGTGATGGGAATTAAAAAACGTACACCGAGAGGTTGAGATTTCGAAGCCGATAAACCTCACCGAACGAGCCTTGTGTCTGGCCGTGGTGCTTCACAGGGGTTCGCTGTAAATAATCTCACTTCAGAAGCCAGCCATAATCCACTCGGCAAACCGGGCAGATTAATGGGCCCCACGTTAATGATTCGCACCTGTTTACAGTGAGCGTCGAAGGTTTTTTGTTGTCATATTCATGCCCTGGAGCCCTACATCTTAGGGCCAACCTCGGCCCCTACACCGGGGATGGCCCTGTCAGCCCCTACACCCTATGTGACCTCACAGCCCCTTCACCCTGTGAGCCCCTGGGGCCCAACTCCTTAGGCCCCCCCCTCAGCCTGCTCCCTGGGTGGCCCCCTCAGCCCCTGCACCTCGGGGCTCCTGTTGGCCCCTACACACACTGTGCTTCCTTCAGGGGGAACACTCCAGGCCATCCAGATTGCTGCAGAGGAAGGTAAACCTCCTGGATGATGCTTATCCTTCACCTCCCGTCAGTGGTTGCTTGTCACGACAGGCTGTCCCCGATTCCCTCCAAACTTCAGCTCTTGGGAACCAGATGTTTGCAAATTCCGTGTGACAGCACCTGCTGGTGGCGCCGTGTGCAGCCAGAGGGTCGATGAGGGGCCGGCTAGCCATCTGTGTTGGAGCAGGCAGGATGTACATGTGCGGTCTGGACAAGTCAAAAATGTTTTCAAATGGAAAAACATTTACTTTTAATCAAAAATTCCTGCGTGTTTTTTATTTGTACAATTTCAGAAGAAAAAGAAGGAATAAAATATTTTAATGAAAGTTATGATTGGTCTTTTTTTTGTATACATCAACAGGACGGTCTTAGATTGCCTGATCTAACCTGGGTATCACTGCTAGCCAGCAGTGATGGACAAAATGACGCTCTGTGAACCATTTGCTGTATTTTTTTACCCCACTAGATGTGCTCTCTGTTCAAAAAAGGGCACAAAGCATGCTCCCAAGCAAACCAAGAGCGCCATCTTGTGGAGTCATAAAATACAGCAAATGGTTCATGAGGCGTCATTTTGTCCATCACTACTAGTCAGAATGAGTACGGACTGGCTACAGGACTGACATCAGCACTGATTATATCCTGACCTTATATGCCGTACTGTCTTCACATGTGTGCAAATTTTTGATACAAAAGATTAGGTGGGATGAAGAACCGCTTCTTTGTCTAGCATACACTGACGTGTCTTCAGATGCCAGGCACGTTTTACCTGTTTAGTGTCTAACAGAAAGTGGTACCATTTAGAAGGAAAATATATTTATGCAGCATAAATAATCTCATAGTAAACAATGCAATCAAATGTCAGAATCTCTGTATGCAATTTTAACTCGTAAAACAAATCTTGTAAACAAACGATATAATCTTCACCGAATAAAAAGTTAGAGGTCTGTAAGAAAAGAACAATATTCCCATTGCCAAATGTTCTGTGAAAGGACTGAAACCAGAGGAAATGGCTTCTCTCTGTAGACCTCAAAGTGTCTATTAATACTGGAGAAAAAAAACACCGTAAAAGCAAAAAACATCAAAAACCTACTGGCCACCTTTTATTTGTCAAGAAAATGAAAAATGAATATATTAAGAATGCTCAGAGATAATTATATTAATGAGCACATAGTTAAACATATTATTCAAGACCAATATGGTTTAAGGCATCGCCTGAGAGGTGCTTCATCGAAAATAACTGAATTCTCTTTATATTGAAAAGGGTGCAGCCATCCGAGGTCATGAAGAGATGGACAGCTCAGAGAGTTTGCTGCAGAACATGCTGGGAATCCTAGCACTGCGACGATCCCGCTTCTGAACCAAGAAGAACGACACCGTGTCACTGTTACATATTCAGCACAGCACACGCAAGAAACTCAGCAAGCGGAATGATGTGCAGTGTCATAGCAGAGTTAGCTATTATCCTATTTAATTTCTTTGCCCTGTGGCAGCTTTTCAGACTGGTAACATCTCAAAATGTGAGTATCTGAAGAAATGCTAATACTGAGTCTCGGTGTTAGAGCCCATTTCTTCTCACGCCAACGTGAAGTGAATTTTCCGTGACTTGGCCTTATCTCCTGACTTGCCGCTTGACATGCGTCCTTCCTGCATCCACGCCCTGAGACCGTGGGACCTTCTCGGTGTCAGAACTGGGATCTGAGATCTTGTTGACACGTCTTAGATCTGAGCTTCCTTCTTGTATGGAGATGAGGACGAGTGACTCAGGTCCACCTGCTGAATCCTTCCCACTGGAAACCCCTGGGGATTCTGGGTGATTTACAGAGGCTGCCAGAAATTCACACAAACACCAAGAACACCAGAAAGTGTAGAGCAACAATCCAACTGGTAAAACACAGACAAACTAACATGCAGCATTGATTTCTCTTCCGTGTAGCTCAGGGACAACAAAAATTAACCAATGTCCTACTTTAATAATAACTTTTAAACTGTCAAGAATACTTTCAATAAAAAAGCATTTTTTTTTTAAAATAACGTTATATTTAAAGAAGTATGTTACAGGTTGGTGGGGCAGCACAGTGGTGCAGTGGTTAGCACTGTTGCCTCACACCTCTGGGACTCGGGTTCGAGTCTCCGCCTAGGTCACATGTGTGTGGAGTTTGCATGTTCTCCCCATGTCGTCGTGGTGTTTCCTCCGGGTACTCCGGTTTCCCCCCACAGTCCAAAAACATGCTGAGGCTAATTGGAGTTGCTAAAATTGCCCGTAGGTGTGCATGTGAGAGTGAATGGTGTGTGAGTGTGCCCTGTGATGGGCTGGCCCCCCATCCTGGGTTGTTCCCTGCCTCGTGCCCGTTGCTTCCGGGATAGGCTCTGGACCCCCCGCGACCCAGTAGGATAAGCGGTTTAGAAAATGGATGGATGGATATTACAGGTTGCTTTTGTTCTCAAATTCCATTTTATTGTGAATCGTGAACTCAGGTAAAATAAACTGTTGAACTTTACAGCGTGTGGAGCTGGTGTCTGGTTATGTAAATGCCAGCGTCCCCCAGAAGCACTTTCTCATAGGTTAATAAACTCCAGATTCGGCTGTCTGACAGAACATGGATGAGAAACAGGGTCTTATGTTTGAGCCCTGAAGATTCTATTCCAGTCCATCACAGGGCAGGGGACACCCTGGACGAGATATCAGTCTATCACAGGGCACAGGGTAGGGGACACCCCGATGGGATGCCAGTCCGTCACAGGGCAGGGGACACCCCGTCGGGATGCCAGTCCATCACAGGGCACAGGGCAGGGGACACCCCGACAGGATGCCAGTCCGTCACAGGGCACAGGGCAGGGGACACCCCGACGGGATGCCAGTCCGTCACAGGGCACAGGGCAGGGGACACCCCGTCGGGATGCCAGTCCATCACAGGGCACAGGGCAGGGGACACCCCGACAGGATGCCAGTCCGTCACAGGGCACAGGGCAGGGGACACCCCGACGGGATGCCAGTCCGTCACAGGGCGTATGGCAGGGGACACACCATCGGGATGCCAGTCCATCACAGGGCACAGGGCAGGGGACACCCCGACAGGATGCCAGTCCGTCACAGGGCACAGGGCAGGGGACACCCCGACGGGATGCCAGTCCGTCACAGGGCGCATGGCAGGGGACACATCGTCAGGATGCCAGTCCATCACAGGGCACAGGGCAGGGGACACCCCGACGGGATGCCAGTCCGTCACAGGGCACAGGGCAGGGGACACCCCGACGGGATGCCAGTCCGTTACAGGGCGCATGGCAGGGGACACCCCGTCGGGATGCCAGTCCATCACAGGGCACAGGGCAGGGGACACCCCGACGGGATGCCAGTCAATCATGCTCAGGGGAGTTTTACTTACACAAAAATGTTCTGAGCACAGAATGAAAATGATTGGTTTAGAGAGGTAACCAACCAGATTGTAGAGGAGGTGAGTCCAAGCAACTAGGGGAGGTGGGATCAACCAACCTGTCATCCCTGGACGGGATGCCAGTCCATCACAGGACACACACACACAGACACAATATCACATTATGGATAATTTATTGTTAATTGTACAGTCACCAGAGTACCTGGAGGAATCTTAAGTAAACAGTTACATTGAACAGCCCTAGTTAAGTATTCAACCCCCCAAGCAGACAAATCAGTTTTGAAGAGCGTGCAGCTCAGCGAGTTGGCCCTCTGTGCCCGTGATCGTGTGGTTACCAGTTCAAATCCCACGTCCAATAGAATGGCGCCACCGTTGGCCCTTAACCCCCAACTACTCCAGCGGTGCTGCCTGCTGGCTGACACTCTGGCCCCCCAAGCCTACTCTCACCTCATGCGGCACATGGAGAGCAGGAGCGGCTTAGCGAAAAGAAAAGTCCCCCACAGAGCGGAATGAAGCGAAACGCTATTATATTCTAAGCGAAGAATGGGCTGTGCAGCAGAATGCCGTCAGCGATATTGTACAAACACCACAAATAACATGAAGGAAACATGTGAGGCTCCACTGTGCCTGTCTGATAGTGCTGGATGGGGGAGTGATGGATACATACCGGTGGTGAAGTTCCATGGTAATGCTGACATTCTATGGGCACATGGGCTCATGTCAGTCATTGGAAGACTGAGCTTTTAAACGATCAGGTGTTCACACTGCAAGATCAAATACCTTGCGACGATGTGCTCAAAACGCACACATACTGGATTTTAAAACTAAAAACCTAGAAAAATAATTTATTGCTTATAAGAACCACATTAAAGATCGACATAATTTCACTGTGATTGTTTTGGTTATTGTTATTAGAGCAAATAATCAATACCTGACTTCCTTTCTCGTTCATTCTCCCTCTTTCTGTATTATTCTCTGGTAACGATGTTGTTACATATCACCACACACCCATGAAAAGCGACTCAGGGAAGGAGCCTCCATTGATGACAGTGCGTTGCTGCTCCCACCACACACCCAATCACCTCAGGGATGAGAACCTGAGTGCAGCCGTGTGGCAGGTGATACCTCAGCACCACACTAGTCTCAATGGACCAGTGTGAGATTTTTTCCAATCCTGCCACCAACCCCTAAGTTATTTCCTGTAAGATGGAGGACCTCCTTATAGGGCTGGGTGTAGATTAATGCCATAACCAGGACAAAGCAATCGCAGGTTAAGGGCCTTACCCAAGGGCCCAACAGAGTAGGACCACTCCAGGCATTCACGGGCTTTGAACCAGCAACCTTTCAGTTGCAGGCAACAGATTCCTAACCTCAGAGCCACCACTCCACCCAGTGAAAGGCGCTATATAAAAATTAATTGAATTGAACATATGTTTCAGAGGCTATCTTTACCATTAATCTGAATGAAATTCAACCTTCTTTACGCTTAGGGATGATAAAAATGAGAGTAAGCACCCAACTAAGGCCAAAAAGCTAAATGTTTTGCTAGGTGCTGCAGTGGCTACAGGAATGGACAAATCAGCACAGTAAGAGTCAGCCAGCAGCAACTAGCAGCCTCTTTACTGTGGAAATGGTTTCTTCCTAAAGGGTACGCGATAAACGTCCTTCATGGAGCTGTAAAGCAAACCCCCATAGCTCACTATCACTCCCCTCATTAGCAGTGGACAATTCACTAAATTTCTTACGAGACAGAATTTGGAGAAGCGACGTGAGGATGGAGTTTTACACATCGGCGCGTCACTAAGTGAGATCCGGCTGCCTGCAGCGCCGCTCCATGCTTAGAATAATTGCTCCAGTGCCGGGGCAGATGTGATTGACTCGGGGCGGGTGAATAATCTAATGGAGCGGGCTGGGGGGGCAGACAGGAACAGGGAAGCTCGGGGAGGTCGGCTGGTCGGCGGCATTTTAAATATCGCGATGTCATTGCCTCTGCACAAGAAATGGTCCTGAGGATCTTTCGATTGGAGATTCCGCGTCCGAATCCTCACTTTTATGATCTTTTTAAAGATTTTTTTAAGATGTGTTAAGGATGCCCTCCCCGTAACCAGCACCAAATCCAGAATTTTTTAAGCTGGGGTCATGAGAGGGGTCATAATGTATACCAAGGAGCTGACCTTGTCATTAGCCAATGATATGTTAGGTATCGGTGAGTGACAGAGGAGGGGCACTCCCGGAGCCAATCAGGTGGGGCCAGTTCCCCTGTGGCCACGCCCCCACCTACAGTACATGGCTACGGTACTTTTAGTGCTTCCCTTTTTCCATTGATTTCCGGTCAGGTACCAGTACCAATCGTTCCAGCAGCGTAAGTACCAAACCAGCTGGGGTACAGTTTCCAGCTGCATTTAACATGCAGTTTGGAGTGTGCGTGTCCCCCCCGCACTGACCACGCTTCCCGTCCACCAGGCATCCTGCCAGATACTCTGTGGCCTGTGGGACATACGCAGCACGGTGGCGATAGTGACTGAATGTGTGATCGATGGCTGGATCATGGTGGCATGTTTACTAACTCAATACAAGATAAATTAGACGGAACCAGGCTTCGACGGCAACCTTTTCCTACAAGTAAGCCGTGTGAAGGAGGACAGCTAGGTGAAGGACAGGGTCAAGGGGACTTAAAATCATCCATAACAGATATTTAGCAAAAACAGATGTGGTCAGGCAATAAATGCGTATTCTGTGCATCGCTGTCTCCGAGTAGGATCCTGGATGTTTCACCCTTGACACCTGCGTTGGACAACCAAAACCTTGCTCAGGGATATAAAATAACAATAAGTCCTCTCCTGGCACTCTGCCCAATGACATCATGTACATAACAACTACACTCCCTAGTGTCAAAGCTAGTTTTAAACACATTTCTGGCTTATTTACTTTCCGAACACAGGTGACTTAAGCAGCTGAGGACAGCCTTCAGCGGAGGCGGTATTGATCGCAAGGCACGCAGGCGGAGACCGTGTCATTCATCATGCGGCAACGGTGAGCAGCAAGGTAGCGGAACTGGAACTCGGGATTTTCCATTGCTTCCCCGGTGTCGAGGAAAGTATTGTAGTTTGGGTAAATGCAGCTCGGAAGCAGGCAGCCCCCATAGAAGGTGCTTTTTTTGACCGTCTTATCGAGAAGTATTAATCATTGTAACAATACGGCTTCACACTTTCCTTTATCAGAATACATTTCAGTGCGACCAGTCTCACCAAAAGCAGCCACTTGGGGGCAGCACTGCTTCGACGGAGAGTGTTCCACCTACAGAGGCTGACCTTTTCCCAAAGTGATTCTCAGGTACAAAAACCGTAATCATTTGATGCAAGCGAGTCCGTTAAGCAATGAATGCCACACAACAATGCGCTTGAAGTGTGCATTGTGGGATTGTCTTCATCATTGCCAGTCTGATGAACAGCAAAGCCAGCGGTCTTCGTTGTAAGGGAGGCAGCAATGTGGTTTATTTGAACAGCATGCATTGTTTCGGAATACAGATCTGGTGGAAGGTTGCATGAAGGGAGATAGATATTCATGTTACCTTGGGGTTCGCAGAGGCGAAGCCTGTCCACCAGGACCATCCAAACACTGTCAGTCACACAACCAGCTGCAGACCTTTCGTGAAGGCGCAGGCCACGGAAGAGGACCATGGTAATTAACAGCAGCCTGAATGCTGAATCTGCCAGGCCAAACATCGCCACGGAAACCCTCAGCCCTGTATTTACCGCCGTATTTACAGTCACTGTCCGCTGTGTCAAAATGTACAGGCATGCGGGCTCTGAGAGCTGCCAGCGATGCTGCATGATGCTCAGCGTGTTCCGCTGGATTCAGTCTTAAAAGCTGGCATCTAAGCACACAGGATTATTGATAATAAGCCGTTTCCCTGCCATTTTCCTACAGTATCCACAGGACTGTCTGTCAAGTCTGAGAAAGTTTCGACGCACATATCTTCTTTCCTGAATCATTTAACCGGCAGTCTGAGAACAGCGGTGGACGGCAAAACGTCTAACTCCAGAGTTTAGTAATATTAGTACGTATCTCACGCGCTTTAATGACCTTAACAGGCACGTGAGCAGCATGCTGGCACCAGTGAGATGTAACTGGATCGTTCATGGCACCTTGGACACACAGACAGCTGTGTTTGTGCGGTCAGTCAGCCGTGCTCACGCCCCCATGCCAGTGGCAGGACTCCGGGTGGCAGCACAGCCCGCTGTCCCTTAGCTCAGGCCGTAATTACATGGAGATCGAGCCGCCTCTCCTGCGCAAACACCGCCCAGGCAGCGAAAGATCACAGTGGCTGTCAATCAGCCATTATAGTTAAGCTTCTGTAGAATCACCATGCTTTGCAAGCAAGGGTACGATAAACCTGCCGACGTCACATCGGCCGGGGGGGATTCTAAGGCGGGGGCGGGGCAGGGAGGGCTAGTGACAACATGCATGCCCCCCTCTGTGCCCCCCTAAATACGTATGCTACTTTGGTCTGAAATAAATGCATTATTATTAGTTCTATTATTATTTACATTATTGTTTAAACGTGAAATTAACGAAAAAATAATCAAGCTTGTGGAAGCAAGACGATCCAAGAAATCATATTTGTAAAAACTGTAAAATGTAACCGCGAAGCATTGCGTAAATAACTTATCCGTATTTAAAATTGTCTTTTGATTCTTAATGATGGCAATCTACGGTGTAAGTAATACTTGGAGGAAACTGCATCTGCCCCCAACTCCAGCTGAAATGGTGTAGAACCGCCACTGCAGATCAGCCGATCAGAACACGGCTCCGCTGCTTCAGCGTTTATATCAGGTCGCGTTTCTCAGTGCGGAACCTGCTGAGCTCATTATTTCGAGGAATGAGACGGTACCCAGTGCTCGCCCTGGATTCCCTGTACCCCGACCCGCCCCACGTGCGGTCAGCCAGTAAGATCCCTCCCTCCACGATGTATGAGGCAGACCTCATCACCAGTGCAAGTCAAAACTTTCACCCTATTATTAAAATTTCATCATAATAGTCCTACCGTACACCAGAAAATCAGCTTACCGATAAAAGTACATTAACTGTGCTGCCTTGTTTAAAATTAAGGCATTAAAAGGCTAATTCCCCCCTACAGGATCAGATTTATGTAGAAATTAATTTGAAAAAGATTATATAAACCAAAATTGACTCCATGTTTCAAGATAGATCAAATATTCATTTGGCTTTTCACAAAGAATTTTGGGAATAAGTGAGCTTGCCTTAGCTGTTGAGCTTAACCGTAGCCGAGTGTTGCAGTCTGGTGGACCGTGCCTTTGCTGTCGCTGCAGGAAAGGTGCTTAACCTCAACCTCTGCGTTCAGGAGCACTGTGCATGAGGAAGTGAAAAATGTAAACTGCATGCATGTTGCTTTGGATAAAAGCAGGTAAAAATCAAAAAGGTTATAAATTCAAGAGGATGAATGTGGTTCGGGGCGGCCCGCCGGTGACGTGTGGATCGGGGCGGCCCGGCGGTGGCGTGTGGTTCGGGGCGGCCTGGCGGTGGCGTGTGTATCGGGGCGGCCCACCGGTGGCGTATGGTTCGGGGCGGCCCACCGGTGGCGTGTGTATCGGGGCGGTTTGGTGGTGGCGTGTGGATCGGGGCGGTTTGGTGGTGGTGTGTGGATCGGGGCGGCCCGCCGGTGACGTGTGGTTTGGGGCGGTTCGGTGGTGGTGTGTGATTTGGGGCGGCCTGGCGGTGGCGTGTGGATCGGGGCGGTTCGGTGGTGGTGTGTGATTTGGGGCGGCCTGGCGGTGGCGTGTGGATCGGGGCGGTTCGGTGGTGGCGTGTGGATCGGGGCGGTTCGGTGGTGGCGTGTGGATCGGGGCGGTTCGGTGGTGGCGTGTGGTTTGTGGCAGTTTGGCAGTGGCATGTGGTTTGGAGCGGTCCGGTGGTGGCATGTGGTTTGGGGTGGTTCGGCGGTGGTGTGTGGATCGGGACGGCCTGGCGGTGGCATGTGGATCGGGGCGGTTCGGTGGTGGCGTGTGGATCGGGGCGGTTCGGCGGTGGTGTGTGGATCGGGGTGGTTCGGCGGTGGTGTGTGGATCGGGACGGCCTGGTGGTGGCATGTGGACCGGGGCGGCCTGGTGGTGGTTAACCCTGTCACCACACACCTCTGGTTACCAAATTGCCCAGAGGTATGAGTGACTGGTGTGTGAGTGTATGGTGTGTATTTGTGTGCCCTGTGATGGGATGGCACCCCATCCTGGGTTGTTCCCTGCCTTGTGCCCTGTGATGGGTTGGCACCCCATCCTGGGTTGTCCTTATAGGCTCTGGACCTCCCTCAACCCTGAATAGGATAGGCAGTTTCAGAAAATGGATGGATGTGGTGTTTTTTGCCCTTGAGCAGCCAGGGACACTGCGATTTACACTGTAAATGACTGAGGGCCACTAGTTACTGTGGCATGGGCTGGTGGTGACGTTTCTGAGCTGGTGCTGATAGGTTCAAAGCTGTCGGATGCCAGACAGGAAAGGTCAGGTAACAAGCCTCCTTCTATACCCTGCCCTGCGACTCTACCATCTTTAGCAGGAAAGACTGTAATAGCAGGAGGTGGTAAATGGCAGCCATCTGCCTATGATAGCTCTGCCCGTATTAAAGTCATATGAAAGTGGGTAACCTAGGACACTGGAAGCTAGAAGAACAGCCTAAAGGCAAATTATAGAAACCAGTGATCCTGAGTGAGACGGGATCTGGATATAATTAGTGACGGGGCTGATACCTGGCAGATGAAATTTAACGTAGATAAATGTAAGGTAATCCATGTAGGGAGCAGAAATATAAAGTACAGATATTTTATGGGTTCCACTGAAATAAAGGTAGCTGATTATGAGAAAGACCTCGGTGTGTATGTTGATGCTTCCATGTCCCACTCTCGCCAGTGTGGGGAAGCAATTAAAAAGGCCAATAGGATGTTTGGTTACATCTCTAGGTGTGTGGAGTTTAAGTCAAGGGAGGTGATACTACGATTATATAATTCCTTGGTAAGACCCCACCTAGAATATTGTGTGCAGGTTTGGTCACCATACCTTAAAAAGGACATTGCTGCCTTGGAAAAGGTGCAACGTAGGGCTACAAGAATGATACCTGGTCTTAGAGGAATGTCTTAAGATGAGAGGTTAGCTGAGCTAAATCTGTTTAGCCTCGAGCAAAGGAGATTAAGGGGGGACATGATCCTGGTATATAAGATTCTAACAGGTCTGGATGCTCTTCAGCCAAATGGCTACTCGAATATTAGTTTAAATACTAGAACTCATGGCCATAAGTGGAAACTAGTGGGAGAACATTTTAAAATGAATTTTAGGAAGCATTTCTTTACACAAGTTAGAGTGTAGTTAGAGTGTGGAATAGTATTCATGTTAGTGTAGCGCAAGCTAAAACTCTGGGTTCCTTTAAATCAGAGCTAGATAAGATTTTAACAACTCTGAGCTATTAGTTAAGTTCTCCCCAAACGAGCTTGAGGGCCGAATGGCCTCCTCTCGTTTGTATAGTTCTTATGTTCTTATGGTGACCACTGTCAGAGTGATGTTTGGTTATTCCTGATATTCACACACACACACACATACACACACACACACACACACATGTAGGGTATACATATCCTTATTCATTCACTTCTCATTCACTTCTATGGGAAAAATGCTAACGCTAACTATGACAACCTTAACCCCCACCCTGCCATAACCATAACCATAAGTAACCAAGCAAAATGCAAGAGTTTTTACATTTTTAGTTTTTTTTATAGTAGTCACTGATTTTTATAAAATAGAGTTTTCCCTTATGGGGACCAGGAAACCGGTCCTGTTCAATATTTTCTTTGGGTATAACCCTAATCCCAACATGAAGACCTTAACTCCTACCCAGCGCAAGCCTTTTGTTTGCCTAAATAAGCAAACAAAATATGAGACTTTTGGCATTTTTAGTTTTTGATTGCATTCACAGATATTTGATGGACCTGAAAAACCTAATCCACACACCCACGCACACTCACACTTCCCTCCCTACATATACATGTACAGTGTAATTCTTGCAGTCCACATCTCTAAAATGTATCCGATCTGAGAGAGAAACCGTCCCTTTTTGTAAGCATGTGAGTATCTGCAGGGAAACCATCCCTTTTTGTAAGCATGTGAGTATCTACAGGGAAACCGTCCCTTTTTGTAAGCACCAGTGAGTATCTGTAGGGAAACCATCCCTTTTTGTAAGCACCTGTGAGTATCTGCAGGGAAACCATCCCTTTTTGTAAGCATGTGAGTATCTGTAGGGAAACCATCCCTTTTTGTAAGCACCTGTGAGTATCTGCAGGGAAACCATCCCTTTTTGTAAGCACCAGTGAGTATCTGTAGGGAAACCATCCCTTTTTGTAAGCACCTGTGAGTATCTGCAGGGAAACCATCCCTTTTTGTAAGCACCAGTGTGTATCTGTTGGGAAACCATCCCTTTTTGTAAGCACCTGTGAGTATCTGCAGGGAAACCGTCCCTTTTTGTAAGCACCTGTGAGTATCTGCAGGGAAACCGTCCCTTTTTGTAAGCACCTGTGAGTATCTGCAGGGAAACCATCCCTTTTTGTAAGCATGTGAGTATCTGCAGGAAAACCATCCCTTTTTGTAAGCACCTGTGAGTATCTGCAGGGAAACCATCCTTTTTTGTAAGCATGTGAGTATCTGCAGGGAAACCATCCCTTTTTGTAAGCATGTGAGTATCTGTAGGGAAACCATCCCTTTTTGTAAGCATGTGAGTATCTGCAGGGAAACCATCCCTTTTTGTAAGCATGTGAGTATCTGTAGGGAAAATATCCCTTTTTGTAAGCATGTGAGTATCTGCAGGGAAACTATCCCTTTTTGTAAGCATGTGAGTATCTGCAGGGAAACCGTCCCTTTTTGTAAGCACCTGTGAGTATCTGCAGGGAAACCGTCCCTTTTTGTAAGCATGTGAGTATCTGCAGGGAAACCGTCCCTTTTTGTAAGCATGTGAGTATCTGCAGGAAAACCATCCCTTTTTGTAAGCACCTGTGAGTATCTGCAGGGAAACCATCCCTTTTTGTAAGCATGTGAGTATCTGCAGGGAAACCGTCCCTTTTTGTAAGCATGTGAGTATCTGCAGGGAAACCCTCCCTTTTTGTAAGCATGTGAGTATCTGTAGGGAAAATATCCCTTTTTGTAAGCATGTGAGTATCTGCAGGGAAACTATCCCTTTTTGTAAGCATGTGAGTATCTGCAGGGAAACCGTCCCTTTTTGTAAGCACCTGTGAGTATCTGCAGGGAAACCGTCCCTTTTTGTAAGCATGTGAGTATCTGCAGGGAAACCGTCCCTTTTTGTAAGCATGTGAGTATCTGCAGGAAAACCATCCCTTTTTGTAAGCACCTGTGAGTATCTGCAGGGAAACCATCCCTTTTTGTAAGCATGTGAGTATCTGCAGGGAAACCGTCCCTTTTTGTAAGCATGTGAGTATCTGCAGGGAAACCCTCCCTTTTTGTAAGCACCTGTGAGTATCTGCAGGGAAACCCTCCCTTTTTGTAAGCACCTGTGATTATGCGCAGACTTTCAGTGCTGCACCATCTATTGAATGTATACATGATACATACACTCCATTTCCTCCCCTCCACACTATTAAATACATCAATCTACCACAGGAAACTCTTAGCAATATGCTGAGAAGTTTCCAGAAACTTCTTATTGAAAAAGGCTGCATTGAACTTCAGTATGAAGTATAAAACAGACACACACACAGAAATATCATGCAGAATTGGGGACTGTAACGGATGCAGACACCTCACAGTACATCGACATGCCGGCAGTGTGCAGATTCACTGGAGGTTGTTTCAGACACATGCAGCGAGCGAGGCTGGGCTTGACGCTGCATCCGGGAAATGAACCGAAGCAATAAGAAAAGTCCGGCCGCTACAGAGAGCTGCGGGGGCGACTCGATTGGATGATGGAGAGCGTAGGTTGTAAGAAGGGTTCCTGGCCTGCAATGCCGCGGCTGGGAGCGAGTGCCCCCTAAAAACAGTACTTACTTTCGGGTTCCATCGCTGTGTCCCGGCAGCATTGAGAGTTTGGTTGCAGACTGGCCTCTTCCACACTGGCCTGATGCCTAAAACCCACGACCGGGTCTCACAGAGCACCGTGAAATCATCTCCCGTTTCACATGCCGGCTGGATCGTCCTCCTCGTGTCAGTCTGACCTCTCTTACTTATCTTTTAACATGAAAGCATCATGTTAGAAATCAGGCTGTCTAAGGGCCTTCAGCTGGTTCCCCCAGATCTCTGTTGCAGTCTGTCCTTCCTGCAGGACGCGTGTATTATACTTTCCAGGAAGTTGCAGACTCTCAAAACCAATTTGCTTATCTACCTCCCCCTGCCTCACCTGAGCATGATTGGTTAACAAGGTGACACCCCACAGAGGCATGCTGGGAACACAGTATTACAGCTGCAATTCACAGTGAAGGTTTTTATTTAGTTGAACTTTCAGTGCATTGCGTTGTCGGTATCATTGTGGCTCTGGAGCACTGTCCCCTCATTCAAATCTCTTTGCTGTGTGTGTGTGTGTGTGTGTGTGTGTGTGTGAAGTTTGCATGTTCTGATAATGTGTGCAGTTGGGCTAATGGTATATTGAAATATCCCATAGTCCCTGAGATGGACTGGCATCCCAGCCCTGGTGGTTTTGTGCTACATGCAGCATGTATGAAACGTCACTGGATGGGTTGAAAGGCCAGGATGCTTTGTGGTGGGGAGTACACCGTTACTCTCCCGTCAGGGAGCAAAGAGAGGCTGTTATATGGTGAAGGAGCCAGGCTCTGGACCTGGGGAGGCCAAAGCTGCCAGCTTTGGTCTATCTTCCTGTCAAAAATCTAGTAAATGGTGGCTGATGGGAAAATGCAGTATGTGGGTGCGTGATCCTGTCCGCCGCCTGAGGGACACAGTGTGAAGTGTCATGACCGGCTGCAGGAGGCTGCAGAAATGAATAAATGAATAAATGCCAAAACGGCAGCCCGTGAACGTGGAGACTACAAAGTGGCGACTGAGCTGCGACCGACAGCCGGCCAATCTTATGGAGGCAGAGCGACCAAAATAAAACACAGAGGCGGCAGTTTGCACACGTGAGCACAAGGATGTGAGCGATGAGGTATAGATTCCCCCTGGCAGCACATGCATTCCCGTGACTCAAATGGGAGACACGCTTTAATACTTCACTGCTTCTCTGTCTGTCACAGGAGACAGGACTCACCCCTCCATTGAGAAAACGGAATGTGTTGAAATTCCTCCATGAAACATCCCCGGAAATCCTCGGGTTTCCCGGCCAGTAAGAGGTAAACACGATTTTTCATGTGACACCACTTAACGGGCATAGCTGGAGCGATCCACACAGAGAAGCTGCAGTACTGACCAAAGCCCGGGGGGCACCCTAGGCCAGCTTCACCACCGACGCCCCCCGACCTAGGCGGCTGCCTATGTCGCCTAATGGGTTGACTGGACTTGGGGAGGATATCTACACTCCAGTGATCTCTTCTACAGTGAAGAACATCCAGAAGGTATATTTAATCTTGATGGCTTTCTCCCATGACAGAGAGGTACATGTGTGATGCTTTAATGAAGACAGACCTTGTGCCCAACATCTTCTCGACTCTCCATGAAGACCTTTTTCCGTGTAGTTGTGACTTATAATTAGGCTATTAGCATAAGTCGATGGATGAGGCAGAGATTGCTGAGGTGGGCTCCTTTCTGCTTTAAGGTTAAGCTCCATGATTTTAACAATGCTGCCACAAACTTAACAGATATAATATATTTAATTGAGCTCGGGGGGGGGGGGGGTCTTGCAGTATCATATGAATAAATGGTCCCATTGCATTTATCTCGTCCCCGCCAAAGATGAATACAGTGCAGGGAAAACTGAGAAATGTCACTTCTTCGAGTGCTAATTGAGGTCTTGGGGCTGTATTGTCCCTCGAAAGTGATACCTCAGCAAATACGAAGCATCTAATTCCCCGGGACGCCTTTAACACCTTCCTGGTCAGGTGGGATTGCGCTCATCCTTCACTTTGTGTATTTCGATGCGGAGCCGTGGCAGTAATCTGTTGATGTGGCGAGAACTCACAGGCCTGAGACACGGTCTGCACTGATGTAGCCTTTGTAGGGCTGCGTCCTTCAAAGGTCAAACAGAAAGCGTTGTCAAATGGGACGGTCTGGCCTACGGATAACTTCCTATTTGTATCACCAGGTTTTCCCACCCTTAGCCTTGAGTCACGAAGAATCGCTCCTATCGCCTAGCTGGGACACGCCCACTGAACCTCTGTGCAATGAACCTTGGGATGTGTTGGGCTGCGAAGGATCCATCGACTGGATCCCTTGTGACTCGGCAAATGAAAGACAGATTTCTGTACCGCATGGGGCTCACTGTGATGGATTCAGTGTTTAAATGCGTCTTAGAAGGATGTTGCCCCTGAATTGGGACACAGCCACAGAAAACACCTTGGACACGAATCCAAATTTCACAACACAGTAAAATCATAGACATACGTTATCATCTTACTGCTTCACTTAAAATAAAATGACACAGAGGGACGTCGTCTTTCCTGCCTCAATTCGGGAGGAATTAGTCACAACGTTCAATGCCGTCAAGAACTCTTACGTAAGGTTCCAGGCTAGATTATTAAAATGATTATTTGTGCTATTCTGAACATGTCATTAGGACGCGTTTAAATCATTATCAGACAATTAGCCACATTGTCCAAAAAAAACAATCTGAATTGCTCTTGAAATACTGATCACAATTCAGCGTCAACTGTAATTTGTACGTACTCCCAAACACCCATCACTTCATTACGACATTAGCCAAAGACCTGCGATAAATGTATATAATTACATACGTTGATATTATGTAAATTACTTAATTTTGTGCTGCAGTAGCTATTGCATATTGCATGTAGTGCTATTAAAATATGTAAATACGCTCCTTTTACCATGATAAATGTAAATCATTTATGTCAGTAAATGATAACACGGGGGTATTATCATGGAATGCTCGCGCTCTACTGCAACTGAGATCTTCTTTTCTGCTTTTTATCTTTAGGGTATTTCAGCCAATCGTGGCCAGGAAACCAAAAATTGCTTCCCTACAAAATATGTCAGCCGGTCAGAAGCTATTAACCTCAACTCATACTGCCTCTAATACCAAGGCCTGTTCTTGCTGTGGGCTCTGAGGTCATCACTGCAGATGACACCAGAAGTGACATCATTAAGCTGATTCGGATCTGCCAAGCGAGGGAGTCGCGCTTCTCCGGGGGACGTCCCGATGGTGGCTGAGCGGCAGAAGCATATCGGGGGGGGGTGCCTGCTCTTACTGACAGTCCAGATGTAGCGGAACCTGCTGGATAGGGAAGTAAACACATCACACTATCTCTGGATGCCGATGCCGTGGGTTATCGGGTTTGGCCCATCTCAGTGTAGAAAGCCAAGACTCACATCTATTCCATATGTGGGGCTCAGAGGTTCCGCAGGTTAGGCTGTGATCGGAAGGTCATTAGTTCAAATCCCGCGGACTCCTGAGATGGACCCTTAAGCCCCACTTGCTCCAGTGACTGTCTACCCCTGCTTTCTCAAAAACGGTGTTTCTTAGGCTAAATAAAATACAGACCTTAAAGACGACAGTTTTGTGATGAGGGGAGAGTAATAAATCTGTTATAAATGTCACACTGCATGCTATACTGCTCTGATGGATTATTGCTGTCATTAGGCGCTTAATGACACTTAAATTGATATCAAGATATAACCACCAATTCTTGGTGCAAAATGCATTATTTTTCTTTCATTTTTCTTATCTTGGTAAGAACAAGGGCACGTTTTTCACATGGAGGATGCCAGTTTTCCCCCGGCACCCGCACTGGCCAGCGAATTTCACATCCCTGCTTGATGGGATCCTCGGGGATCAGGAACGGCACAGCAGAAATTTGCCTGTTACAAGGACAAAGAGTCGCTGTCGGTAGTTTTCATCAGGAAAAAAATCCCCCAAGACTCCGCTGAACAACACTGCTTTATAAAAGCCCCACATGCTACTGTTTCTGTTGGGTTTTTCAATTACTTCCGAAAGCGTGGTTAGCAGATGGAGCATAGACGGAGCTCAGACAGGGCTAATTTCTGTGAGCAAATATTAGTTCACAGGCATAGAGAAACGTAGCATGAGGAGGGAACACAGATGGCAAAATGTGCCATGTTACTGCGCCGAACAATGTTTAATGAAAGGACCAATGTGAAGCTGTGCAGACTGTAAAGCACAGGTGTGGTAAAGCATATAATATTGATTATTAAGCATCAAACTACAACGAGTGTAAGGCAGACACACGGCATTGCGGCGTATATCATATGACACTATATTCCAAAATCGATGTTTCTGCTTCCTGAATGTAATCAGTGGTGGTTTAATCCAGAAGGAGTCTAGGCAGCTGAAAATGACTAGAAGATGCGAGGTGCTCTGTTTGAGGACCAGGAAGCGCCTCTGCTGTGCGGCGTTTCACCCACCGCGTGACCCACGATGGGGAAGACATGCCCGCTGACGGAATGCAGGAGGCCGAGAGGGAGGCAGACAGGTGATGGGTGTTGCTGGCAGGTGATGGGAATGACTGAGAAATACTGGGTGTGGCTGAATGCTGCTGGGCAGGGTCTGACAGGTGCTGGGCGGGGTCTGACAGGTGCTGGGCGGGGTCTGAAAGGTGCTGGGCGGGGTCTGACAGGTGCTGGGTGGGGTCTGAAAGTTGCTGGGCGGGGTCTGACAGGTGCTGGGTGGGGTCTGAAAGTTGCTGGGCGGGGTCTGACAGGTGCTGGGCGTGGCTGAAAAATACTGGGTGTGGCTGACATGCTTGGTGCAGCTGACAGGTGGTGGGTGTGGCTGATGGGGTACAGGGTGTGGCTAACAGGTGGTGGGTATGGTGTGGTGATGTGCTGATACCCGTCTGCCTCGCTATACAGCTGTCTCTCTGGCTTTGGACCTGGACGCCTCCAGCCCGCCATCGCGAGTCTCCGTCTGCATGCGGCACATATCAATCACATATGTAGGGCTATGACACTCTACATAGATGATTAATAACCTCTGAACCTAGTTTTCATCATCTGTCCTCTTCCTACAGTTATGCTGACAGCTGGTACAGAAGTTACCCGATCGTAATTAATAATAAATAAAATAAATAAAAAGGCTTTATACAAGCAATTTCATTCCTTAAACTGAACAAATATATTGAATACATATCCAGCTTTTTATCTGCTGTGAATTCCACTTACTAAGTGCGTTTGTGAAACAGCCAATTTACTTTGTCAGTTCGCATCCAGACAACGGCCTCTGCATTCAATCACGCAAAAAAAAAAAAAAAAAAAAACAGGAATGAATCTGGAGGCTGAAACAGAGATGCAGGTTTTGCACTGCAGGGACCAACTTGCAGCAGTAGATTTCCGGCAGCTGTGTGCTGGGGCGCCGCTAGCAATTTTGGGCCCTATGACAAAATATGAGGTTGGGCCCCCCTACCACACCCATTCAGATCTCTGGGGGCCCCTAAAGCACGTGGGCCCTTAGAATTGTCCCAACTTTCCCCCCCTTAGCGGCGCCCCTGGCTGTGTGTGAGCATTCGTGTGTTGGCAGCGCGATACGCTAAGCAGCTAAACAGCTCCGGGGATCGTACAGAGGTTTTTATTGTCCTGCATGTGGACATCAGCTATATCTCAAAACGATGATCTATAGAATCTGGAGACAACATCACTCAGACCAGCAGGAGGTTAACATTTTCAAGTGTATAGATGGTCAGAACAGGAGTGAACAGAATTCTACATGTATTTTACAAATCATTTTTTTTGATAATGTTGTTGCTTTTAGTGACACCCACATCTTCACATAAAAATTATATATATATTTATATTTCTATATATAATATATATTCATCGTATTCTATTAACATTTAATTCTAAGATGAACTGGTTCTGTTACGCAGATTCATACAGGAATAGCCACCCACTTCGGAACGGAAGTCTCGACTCTCAATTGCGATCGACTGGTTACACACACTCAACTAATATTGACAGATTTGTACATCTTTGGAGGGAATTAAGCTCCAAAAAGATCTCGCCCTCCTGTTAATACTCCAGACCTGCCTATGTATAGCTTAATTCCATGAAAACACGTTAAAAAATTCATATACAATCAGCCATCAGGTGAACCAACTAGAGACATTATGTCAATTTTAACCAAAGTTCTAGATTATCTCCCATCACGGAGATAACGATGTTTGGCACATTTTTTTTTCATAATAGCACAGGCGACTGGGATGCTAGCTGGACAGACGGATGTTATGCAAGTATGGATGACAGAGTTGAATTTATTATTTTTTAACACTGTATCGTAAAGAAAAAAAAAACTTAAGTGGAACCCAAAAAAAAAAACTATTTCAAATATCTACCGTTTATCTACATTTTTAGGCAGTGAAAAAGCACTTTATTGACAAGGAGTGTGGAATGGTGTTCTGTTAACGGTCTGAAACTGCTTAAACGCTTTGCCACAAACATATTCACATTATCAGAAACGAACAATACTGCTAGATACTTCCTTCTTACTGCTGAAACAGACTTTACATGGAAAGGATACACAGGTAAGTCATATGTCTCTTTCCAAAGTGTTTTTTTTTCTTTTACTGTTACTTTAAAGCAATATTTAGAGCCACTGAATAGAGCACAGAGTGGCCTTTGTGTAATATACACAAATATGCACTTGTTTCTTTGTAATGTACATCAAATACTTTACATTTTAAAAAGAGAATTAAAAAAAGATGCCTATAAAGGAAAGGAGATAAAAGCTGGAAGTATCAGAGGATACTCCGTAAAATGCAGGTTTTGAGTGGTGTGTGACGGTGATGATATGTGGACGGTTGTTTCCTAACCTCCTGTAAACGACCAGTGTTGTGCTTCACCTGCCTTCCCCTCTGCCCTATGCCCCCCTGCCATCTTACTTCTGCCCCCTTGCCCTCTGCTACCCTGCCCTCTTACTTCTGCCCCCCTGCCCTCTGTCCCCCAGACCTCTTACTTCTGCCCTCTTGCCATCTGCTACCCTGCCCTCTTACTTCTGCCCCCCTGCCCTCTTACCTCTGCCCCATGCCCTCTTGGCTTTGCCCCCCTGCCCTCTTGGCTTTGCCCCCCTGCCCTCTTACTTCTGCCCCCTTGCCCTCTGCTACCCTGCCCTCTTACTTCTGCCCCCCTGCCCTCTGTCCTCCAGACCTCTTACTTCTGCCCTCTTGCCCTCTGCTACCCTGCCCTCTTACTTCTGCCCCCCTGCCCTCTGTCCTCCAGACCTCTTACTTCTGCCCTCTTGCCATCTGCTACCCTGCCCTCTTACTTCTGCCCCCCTGCCCTCTTACCTCTGCCCCATGCCCTCTTGGCTTTGCCCCCCTGCCCTCTTGGCTTTGCCCCCCTGCCCTCTTACTTCTGCCCCCTTGCCCTCTGCTACCCTGCCCTCTTACTTCTGCCCCCCTGCCCTCTGTCCCCCAGACCTCTTACTTCTGCCCTCTTGCCCTCTGCTACCCTGCCCTCTTACTTCTGCCCCCCTGCCCTCTTACCTCTGTCCCCTGCCCTCTTACCTCTGTCCCCTGCCCTCTTACCTCTGCCCCCTGCCCTCTGCACATCCTCAGCAGTCCACCACCTCCCAGCTTCCCCCAGTGCTAAATCCATCTTGGCTTCATGTGCCTCCCCTCCCTTCCCTGCCTGCCTCATATTTTGCTAAGAGTCGACTTAAACAACCCCCTCCCCCCCATACACCTCCCGCTAAAAGACCTCACTAGACCCTCTCTATGAAAAACAAACTCCGACAAACTAAACTGGCTGGGGGAAAAAAGATGTCTTCATGTATTCATGCACATGCTCAGTCAGCAAGCCCCCACCCCAAGAAACCCTCTCCCAACTCCCAATCTACTCCAAGACCCTGGCCGCTGGTGGGAACGCGGCCCCCTACACCCAGGAATCTGGAGAGGCCGGGTAGTGACTCGTCTCGTAGTTGAGTTCGCTGTAGGGCCGAGCTGCTGAGTAGAAGTCCACATAGTTGCCGGTGGACTTGAGGCCCAGGTGCATGTTTAAGTCTGTGGCGGGCGGGGGGCGTGGGAGTGGGTGGGTGGGGTCCTCGAAGAAGGACTCCTCGAAATGCCGAGTGGAGTTCTGGAAGGGGGGGTACACCTCGTAGTCCTTCCTGCCTCCGTCCTGGGGTATGGGCTGAGCAGGGACCTGGATTAGAGGCAGAGGGACCTGCGTAACAGGAAGTCCGCACCTCAGCAGGGGTCCTTCTCAATATGCACACTTCACCATACTTGTGGTCTCGCTTACACATTTTACATCATCTTCTATTGCCAAAGGCCAGTTCCAATACTCAAGAACAGAAGAATGGAAGGCGGTAAAAATTCCCAGATGTCATTCATTCCCCACCTCAAATATCAAGGATACATCAGTTGTATCCGTGCCAAACGAGACCCATCCCATGATTCATTGCACCCCTTGGGAGGCAAGTTAGCAAGTTCTTGCCAAGATTATAAGTACGATCTTTGTGTTCTTGAGAAATACCCCTGACTGCCGACAAGCCTTCCATCCCACGCCATCAACTGCTCTCACGCCCCCTGGTGGAATCCGATGGAGGCTTCTGTCGACACTCGCAAAGCGCAACATCCCACAAGTCACAACAGACAACGCCTCACCAACGCCTCGGCAGAACTCTGAATCTATGACTGAATATCAGTCACATGTTTTCCTGAAATGACACATCCAACCTGTCACAATCTCTTTGCAATATTTTCTCTCCATTTTGCCATCTTTAATCTCTCCTAAGAGTCTAGCTCTTGCACTCTAAGTTACAAAACTAACTGAAAAGTAGCTGGCTTTGACTTGATAATCTAATGAAATGCGATATTTCCGAATTCCTCCCAAAAGCCAGCATGGATATATCAAGACTTCGTTTCTCATCAAACGCAAGTAACATGACTGATTACTAAAATGTACTTATGGACTATAATTAACTCCGTATATAATGTTATATTGCATGCTTTCCAAAGTAAGCAGTAAATGTGTGAATTTTGAGCTAATGAAGTTATATTATTGGATTCAATCCACAGAACACTTAATAGAATCTATCTATCAAAAGACAGAGAGTTTGAGATATTCAAGGATGATTAAGTTACGAAGTTTTTTATGTGGAAAAAACGATCTGAGCGGGAGATATGGTATCCTGCCAAGGGGGTTACATTTTTGGATGATCCAGAATATATATAATGAGGAATTTTAATAAGAAAATGATACAAATGCATAAAACATTATCTGGTCTAGGAGGCAGTATTCTTACCTGGGTGTGTTTGATGTCTTCATTAGGGGTCACGTATGAGTTCCTGAACAACGTTGAGGTTCCGCTTGTGATTTGAACTGGAACAGTGAGAAAAAAGGCAGGTCAGTGTGTGTATCTGCATGTGTATGAGTGTGTGTATGTATCTCTTATTGTGTGTATCTGTGTGAGGGTATGTATCTGTATGAGTGTATCTGTTTGTGTGTATGAATGTGAGTGTGCGCGCGTGTGTATATGCCTGTGAGTGTGCGTATCTCTGTGAATGTGTGTGTGTCTGTATGAGTGTATCTGTGTGTTGGTGTGTGGATTAGGGTTATATTACTTTGTGGGGACTAAATTTCCCCCACAATGTAATAGAAATCAGTTTTTTTGTTTCTGTATGAGTGTATGTGTTTGTGTGTATGTGTGTGTGTGTATCTCTATGAATTAGATTGCATTCTGTAATTGCATTCACAGGTCTTTGTGGGGACCTGAAGAATGGTCTCCACAACGATCTGTGAATGCAATCAAAAAAACTACAAAAGCCAAAAGTTTTGTATTTTGTTCGGTTACTTATGGTAAAGGTTAGGGTTGGGTAGGGGTTAAGGTCGTTATGCTGTGATTAGAGTTTTCCCCATAGAAATGAATGGAGAGTCCCCACAAAGATATAAATACAAACCTGTGTGTGTGTATGTGTGCATGTGTGTGTGTGTCTGTGTGTGTGTATATATAAGCATGAATGTAAGCCATACAGCAGCAATGCCGTAATGCAGAATCTTCTGTGCTTGGAGGTTCCAAGGTCGTGCAATGAGGCCATTAGAGCTCACAGGCTGGAGATGAGCTCAGCCTGTTTACAGAGGTCACATGATCAGGAGTCACATGACCGCCGATGGAGAGGCCTGGGGGAACATCGCCGTGCTCCAGGCCGCCTGCTGCTCAGCTTTATGTTTCGCTCTTAAGCTACTTACAGCAAAAGAACAAAGGCGGGACAATCCGGTCTTCCGGGGACTGCAGGAAGAGCGTTCGTCGTCCATTCTAAGAACGCACCACTGGGGGGGCGTCACACCTCATGCTGGCAGAGAGTTCCATGTGACCTTGGAACGATGCATTTAGCTAATCCTGCAAATCTGAATTAGCCAGGGGGCAACGGGAATGGACTGTGGCAGAGCTGGCTGTGGGTGTATGGATTCCTGAGGGGGTGGGGGGACAAAAAGACCTAGCGAGGGGAGGGGGCGGCTCACTGTGCTTGGTATTACCCTCTTTTGTCACAGACACACACAGATAAGGTGAGCGACAGCCGTCACCGCAGTGATCCGTGAGCCGCGATGCACCGCATGGTTTGGGTGAAACAAACAAGCTGATTTCTGGGACAAAACAGAAACTAGACCCCTAGACAAAATGAATCATTTTTTTTTTAAATAAAGCTACATGTCTGGACAGTAATATTTAATATTATTCGTGTTTACGCCGATATTCCCTATTACTGAGGGCAGGCATCAGGCTCTCCACATGCCCACAAGGAGATTTAGATTTTAGTGGCCCCTCCCCCCAGGCCTGTAGCCAGAAATAAATTTCGGGGTCGGGGGGATGGGGGGTGCGCGGTAGATTTCACTGACCAGAAGTGCTAGCAAATTTCAAGTGGGTTTGGGCTGGCCACACGCCTGTCCAGGGTGGGGGTACAAAGCCATACATTATACTATGTGGCCCCGTGCCTGCCCCCCCCGTGACCTTAAGGGTGCGACGAGGCGAGCCCCCACCTGCCATGGCGTCCTTCCGGGAGGTGTGCTCCCCCTTGTTTCCATGGAAACCGGCATTGGTCCCGGTCGATTCGTAGTCTGCTTTCCTGTCCCTTAGGCTGGTCATCTCGCGGGGCGAGGCCGGAGCGCTCGCTAGCAGGGGGGAGAGCGAAATGCCAGTCCGTGAGGGGGGCCCAAGGGGAGCCACCTAGGCTCGAATCACCTCAGCTGAGGAAGCGGTCATGTGACAGTGCCCCCCTCCCCCAAACGCAAACACGATGGGCCGCGGAGAGCGCAAAACCTGCTGGAAATTCGCTGGAAGACAAAGGGGGAATTCCTGGAATGCATCAGTTTGAGAATGTAGAACAAGCAGACAAAAGGACAGTCTTCGGGGGGGTGGGGAGGAGTCCCCAAACTGCCCCCCCATGCCCTCAGGCCCTTGCCAACATGGTCGGGCTGCCCACCCTCGGAAAGTGTGTTGTTAAAGCTGTGTTAACCCTCAAACCTCCAGGGTGCTGCGTCTTCGCTGAGGAACTTCACTGCTCCACAAATTATAAGCCCCGACTTTGACACGCTGGTGCGTTTCGCTTTCTATTCGTTTGCCAGATATTTGATCAGTGTTTTCATCCAAACCCAAGCTCAGACCTGCACACATTACTCACCACACTTACGGATCAAACCCAAGATCTGTTTTAGGCAAAGAGTCTCCCCAGTGAAGCCAGACCCTCGATGTTTCAGCCGTAGAGACGCTTTTTATTTTGCTGTTTTGAAAGAAGCCATTATGCCCAGTGCTCCCTAATGACAGATAACGCCGATAACCCCAATCACGGCTTCCTGAATCAAATGGCTCCGGCAAAGTGGCTAGGCCTAACAGGCAGCAAATCTCCCGAATTCACCAGAGAGGTGAAGCCAGGTTTTTGCACCTGGACCCTGGACTTCACAATGCGTGGTGTCTCAGTGACGGCACACCATCACCTGGAGGGGGTTAGCTCTGCCCCCTCCACAATGCGCGGTGTCTCAGTGACGGCACACCATCACCTGGAGGGGGTTAGCTCCGCCCATTACACACCATTACTCAGAGGGGGCCGAGAGACAGAGCCTTTCGCTTGTCACAGTAAACTAAGGCTCAGCCTCTGTCGTGTACGTTACCGATTAATATAAACCACACATTTCACAACTTAGAAATAAATCTGGGTCCCATGCTGGTTCACCGTAGCCTTATCCCTCCTGGGCTTTGAATCACACACTCATTTGCATGCACATTTTTACATTTACTTACCACAATAATTAATTTATTTTTAGTAAAAAAATGTACATCTCTGAGAAAACAGAGAACTGACCCTGGGAATAGAACCTACAGCCTTCTGATTATACCTGCTAACCCCCTGAGCCACACAGCTCTCAAACTGCTGTATTGGTCCCATGTTTGTGTGAGTTTTGGGAAGGGGAGACACTACACTGGCCGCAATGTTTCACTACATGTGTGTGTCCTGTGATGGACTGGAACCCCATGTAGGGTGTCCCCCCACGAGTGAGGGCGGGGGTGTCGATGAGCAGGACCCAACCTCTACATGCAGTCAGCCTTAGTGGACCCACATGTGTTCCTGTGGCTGCCTGACAGGGGTGCTGTATTTCAGGGGAATGCACTCAAAGCCTTGTGCACATAAATGAAAGTCTCTACTAAGGTCACAGCCCTCATTCAGCTGTGTGCCAAGGAGAGGCCTACCGTGGAGAAGATAACTACAGCGGCTAATATGGTCCATATATAGAATGTCATAAAAGCCATATCTGCTTGGGATTTATGGCTGTGTTCTGTGGTTAACACCAAGGACAGCTTCCAGAGGACACTGTCCACTCCTCCACACACCCCCCAAAGTCCTATCCTGTGTGAGAAAGGTCTTATGGTATCAGTTTTGGTCCGTGTCTAATTCCTGTTCGGTATAGCCGAGTGAGACTTCCACCCACACAGCAGGATTGGCAGCTTGTTGAACAGCCACGTCTCTGCCAGGCCCAGTGACTGAGGTCCGGTACAGGGGCACTACAAATATGCAGTTAAAGTGTTTGCCTTTGGGGGGCAGTATACTCTCTTCAGCGTAATGAAGTCTAAACACATTCTAACTGCTTGCTGAAACAGACACCCCCCCCATGTGTGAAAGCAAGGTGAACAATAGCCAGTTAGTACATGGCTACATGGTGTATAGATACTGAACAGCGTCCCTGGGGGGCGGCTGCGATCTGACATAAATGTACACAGTCTGAGCAGGAGTCTGAAGCAAAAGTACAAAGGCTCACGTCACACACAGCTATCATACGGACTGTGCTGTGGAGACCATTTGGGACCATTATGTAATGATAATAGTATCGGTAGATGATTACTTCTGCCTTATATAACTGGTTTCTTTTAACTGACTATTATAAAATATAAAGAACCGGTTTTTAAGTGTCCTTCACCATTTTATGCTTGCAAATGATTTCCCTCGTAATTTCATGCGATACGACTCCTATGCAGGACCATAGCTAACACATAATGGATAATGTCCCCTCAGAAATATGCTGCTGTAGCCATTACTGGGACTCCAGTCTATTTGCCGTATTTTTCACAGAAATGGAGAGAGCCGGAAGTTGGCAGAGATTAATGTGCGCTACTGTACTATATCAATATGGTAACGCTAACATACGCTAAAGTGTGCATGCTAACTGATGCTAATCTGCTGAAACCCACGCCACACTAAATATCCCACACCAACTCTAGCTACATGCTGACTTGCATAAACTCTACAGGCTTTGCATTGTTTCCCCCTTCCAATTCTGGGGGGGGGGGGGGGGGGGGTGGAGTTTGAAACACAGTTTGCAGATGTCCCTGCTCAGACACACCTACTTAACCTAGCAATAAGCTGATTAAGACGCGCTGGATTCTGGCCCTCCAAGATCAAAATAGGGCAGCACTGGTTTAGGCTATCAGGATATTGAAAATAGGACTTTAGTTTCCAGTTCCAGAGAGGACTGCTTCCCCTTACTGACCAGTCAAGGTTAACATGTCCCCAAATGGTTTATCAGTCATACACGTGTCACTGAAATGGCATCATCGATACATCAGCCGTGTCGTGCGGCAAGCACATGCATGTCAGAAGTAATTGTGTTTCTCGGCTCAAGGTCTCCCATGTTATGCCTGACCGACACAAGGCATGCAGGTCAAATTGAGCACATTTTCTGTCCGCTGTGCCGGAACATAACAGAAGCACTGTGTCAAAGCCCGCCCACCCGCCGGTCTCCTCGGGGCACGCTCGCTGGGCCGTTTCACGTGGGCATTCACTGAGGTTAAAAACGACACAAGGCAGCAGCCTAATTGGTGCCTGAAAGATGAAACCAACTTTCTTTAGGAGCAGCTACAGTTCTGCCACAGTGCTAAACTTCGGGCAGAGGTAACCACCCCCCCCCCCCCCCCCAGGGGGCCATCTCATGCGTATATCTGGGCAGTGGAATCAGCACCATTTCTCCGTAACGTTATTCAGGGGCTAGAGAGGGCAAGCACAGGACAGCTGATCAGAAACAGGTCATTAGTGCGGGAGGCGTGAGGAGATGCGGGGAGAGGTGCAAGGTGGAGATGCGAGGGGGAGGCGCGAGGGGGAGAGTCTCACCTGAGCGATTGTTGGGGGATGTCCGCACCGGGGAGATGGAGGGGGTGCGGGAAGAGGAATAGGGCCGCTGCCGGTCCCTCTCGATGGTCGAGGAAGAGCCAACGAAGTGATACTGCGCGTATCCATCCTGTAAGACAAAGGGGTTTGAGGTAGCTGAAATGCTCACGGCGGAATGCTCCAGAGGCACCAGGTACATAGCGTGGGATCTCTAGGCATGAGTCTGAATTAAAGGGAGTGCAGATAACAGAGAAGAGGTCTGCTCAGATACGAGGTGCGGCAAGGAGACACTCTGCAGACCCACATGCCCAGTGTTGCATCACATGACCTGGCCACCTGACCTAAACAAAGTAGAGATGGTTATGGAGGAGTCTGACCAGAGAGTGAAAGAAAAGCAGCCAATGAGAGCTCAGAATACATATGGGACCTCCTACAGGACAGCTAGAACAGCATCCCAGTAGGCCACCTCATGGAACTGGCGTAGAGGAGACAGTAGGGTCAGCCAGTCCGTGGGCCAACTGGGGTTAAGGGCCTTGATCAAGGGCCCAATGGTGGGATCTCACTCCTGTCCATGGGATTTGAACCAGCAACCTTTTGAGTCCCAACCCACAGAGTTGCTTTTTCTGTTCAATATTTTTTGGTCAGTGCCTATAGTCCATATCTTTTTTTCTAGTGTTGATGTCTTTATAAGAGAATAGTACAAATAAACCTTTCTATGGGTAGGTGTGTCCATATTTTTGACTGGTAGTGTACATAATATCAGGATGAGAGCAGGGTTATCAGGCGAAGGCGGCACATTCTGAGGCAGTATTACACGGATAATGCATTTTTAAATAGCTGTATTCAGGTTTACTGGAAAAAAAGTTTTCAGTGGGGTACGGTTTTTACGCAATTTGTTCAATTTGTTCAATTCATTTATCCTCAGTTTGACGTTGATGGTTTCATTTATTGTTACTTAACCATATAATACAAACACATCAATCATAAATAACAGGTACAGCAGAGAAAAAATACAATATTAGCAACACTAACAGGAAAGAGTGAATTATCTCACATGAATGATAAATATAATGCACAATATTTTTTTTTAAATGAGAAAGGTAATGCATGATGTAAAAGGTGCTTGTCATTCACAGGCATAAACGGATTGCTTTTTCTGCACAGCCGTTTAAATCTTTTAAAAGTTAACGCGATGGTAATTTATCATTCCTGGAGTACAGCAGGAGGTATGCACAGGCAAACGCATTTGGATCTCCTGTAATCTGAACTTCAAAGGAAACGGACCGAACAGCCATGCCTCGGATACGCATGAATGCTGGAACAAACTAAAAATAGGGAAATTAATAAATGACTGTGTGCTAGTCTCAGGCTCGGTGTTTCAGACGTGGGCGCGGTGTTTAATACGGTGGGGGAGACCCCGGCTACTCGCCCTTGTAAAATGGGAGTGCCGTTTAATGTGGTGGGGGAGACCCTGACTACTAGCCCTTGTGACGTGGACATGCTGTTTAATGTGCCAGGGGAGCCCCAGCTACTCACCTTTGTAACATGGGCATGGCATTTAATGCGGTGGGGGAGCCCCCGGCTACTCTCCTTTGTAACATGGGCATGGCATTTAATGCGGTGGGGGAGCCCCCGGCTACTCGCCTTTGTAGCATGGGCATGGCATTTAATGCGGTGGGGGAGCCCCCGGCTACTCTCCTTTGTAACATGGGCATGGCATTTAATGCGGTGGGGGAGCCCCCGGCTACTCGCCTTTGTAACATGGGCATGGCATTTAATGCGGTGGGGGAGACCCCGGCTACTCGCCTTTGTAACATGGGCATGGCATTTAATGCGGTGGGGGAGCCCCCGGCTACTCGCCTTTGTAACATGGGCATGGCATTTAATGCGGTGGGGGAGCCCCCGGCTACTCGCCTTTGTAACATGGGCATGGCATTTAATGCGGTGGGGGAGACCCCGGCTACTCACCTTTGTGACATGGGAGCAACATTTAATGTGGCGGGGGAGACCCCAGCTACTCGCCTCTTTAACATGGGCATGGCATTTAATGCGGTGGGGGAGACCCCAGCTACTCGCCTTTGTGACATGGGAGCAACATTTAATGTGGCGGGGGAGACCCCAGATTCTCACCCTTGTGACGTGAGCATGGTGTTTAATGTAGTGGTGGAGACCCTGGCTACTTGCCCTTTGTGATAGGGGCGTGGTGTTTAATGTGGCAGGAGAGACTCCAGATACTCACTATTGTGACATGGGCGGGACATTTAATGCAGCGGGGGAGACTCCGTCTACTCGCCCTTGTGACAAAGGCGCTGCGATTAATGTGGTGGGGGAGACCCCAGCTACTCACCCTTGTGACATAGGGTCTGCATTTAATGCGACAGGCGGGGGAGACCCCGGTACTCGCCTTTATGATGTGGGTGCAGGGTTTAATGCGGCGGCGAGACCCTGGCTACTTGCCTTGTGATGTAGCTTGACATGAATAGGACTGTAGGGATGATTGCTGATGTAGCTACATGGTCTGACAGCGCGGTTTGCATGCAAGGGCCTCACGGTTACCTCCCCTACTACAGGGCTGACAGGAACATCTACAGTAACCACTTCCGGCTTCAGGAAGCCGCTTCACACCTAAGGACCTCTTGAAAGCAAGGGTGTCCTGATGCCTCCACAACCTTTAATCACTGCCGGGGCACAGCGACCCCCTCCCTTCCCCCCAACTGCGGATGGCATATTAGTGTGCATCGACATGCAGAGTGGGTCGCTAAGTGACACCCCATTCCCCGTTGTGTCTTTCACCCAGGTTCCATAACCAACTAAACAAGAAGGCCTGAAGCCCCACACCAGCATTCTGATAATCCCGGGAACTTGGACCGGACCTGGCAGGACCTTGACCACAGACAGTGACTGCTGCTCCAAATACAGTGACGCGGTGCTGCTCACCGAACAAACAACAATAAGAAGTTTCGACAAACTTTGTTCTCAGTGTGTTAGATGGATACGTCTTCCCAGCCATACGATCCAGACGTCAAAAACGAATGTTCTCTCCTGCTACTGCCGATGGTGCATAAACTGTGTCAAGGTGCTTTATTTCAGAAACGCGCAGACAAGAACCTTCAAAAGGAAGCTAAATGCTTTTTTCCCCTGTTTATTACGTAGACTGTAATTACAACAAATCCCCTCCTATCTGCAGTCATCTCTTAATTTTACATGAAATATTTCAACTCTCTGATCAGCGCTACTGAATGGTGGAATTTGCCTCTCTGTGTCTGTCTCTCTCTCTCTCTCTCTCTCTCTCTCTCCCTCCATCTCCCTCTCTCCATCTCCCTCTCTCCTCTATACCTTCTGTCCGGGCGTCATCTGCATCACTGAACACACATAAAGAGGTGGCTTTCGCACCAGTGATCAGTGAGCCCAAGAAGCACCTTAAATCACGGCTGACAGCAAAGCCCCAACACGGAGCGCATCACGGATATGATTCGGTGGGAGGGGCTTGGCTGAAAAAGCTGCCATTACGTCATTAAACAGCAGGAAAAGAGCAAAAGGCTCGTAAGATTAAAAATAATCAGCGCATCTCTGTCCCAGCATGGAAACTGGGAGTGACTGGGAGTGACACTCGCCGAAGGCTCTTAATAAGGCATTTTATAGCTGCTAAGAAAACTCCTCTCTACTCAGCTGTCATTTGAAGGCACAAACTCTTCTTACGGGGGTTTCCAGAGATCAAAAAACGCGGGAGCTTCACAAAGCACGGGCTGTACCTGCTGTGGGTCGAAAGCTCTCTCTGCGGGGACACCTTTGGCATTTACAGCCCCCCCGTCTGCTAGGAGAGGCCGCTGTTGCTAAGCAACGATGGAGTCCGTCACAAATAATGACGCCGGACAGGTCTGCGGGAATGATGGCCGCAAAGGGGAGACTCGCCTGGGAGGAGGAGCTACATCTCGCAGCACACAGGGCCCCGGCTGACTGCTGCCGCGCGTGTTTGTGTTTCCCACCTCGCTCATTACTGAGGCTGTTAGGCGAGGCGTGACCATTTTCTGTCTGTTCTTCAAATCTCCTGAATGGAACAATGGGGGTGTCGGACTGTCCCGGTGACACAACGGAGTCGGACGGGGAGAGGCATCTGGATTCCAAAGCAGGTGACCGTCACGATGGCTGACCTTTTTTGCGAGCACGACCAGCCTCTTGAAAACGGTTCTTTGTGGAGATAAATTTGAGCGTCAATGCAATTATCGATGCAATCGCCATAACTCATTCTCCTCCACTGTCCCATTCATATCCCCGACAATAACTGCGAATATAATGCAATACTGAGCAAAGGAACAGTGAACAGGAAATATTAGAGCAGCATTCCGCACAGCATTAACGGGACATTAGCGTCCCCCAGAGAGGGACAAAGACACGTCATTAAACATTGTTTGTGGGAGCAATGGTAGCTGTCTCAACTCAGTTAAAAAAAAATTAGAGCAACTAAGGGTTTAGTCAAGTGCATGTACAGTACCTCACAAAGGATTCTGGGTAGCAGTATACAATTTGAATGTCTAGAATATCGCTGGTTCGAAGTTCAGGTAGCTTCATGTTGATGAGGAGGGAAGAGAATTTAACTGATCAGATTACCCATCCATTCACTTTCTGTAACCACTTGTCCTACTCAGGGCACCTGTAGCCTACTCAGAGGAAAATGCCTACTCAGGGGCTACAGGTGCAAGGCAGGGAACAACCCAGGAGGGGCACCAACCCATCACAGTAACTGACCAGATACTGTAAAAAATACCCAACTGCTTTCTCAGTTATACGTCACTCTGGATGAAAGCGTCTGCTACATAAATAAATGTAAAACGATATTATCTTAGCAGAAGTTTAAGTCTGTATACTGAACAATGCATTTATCAACACGTGACATCTTAAAACATTAACGACTGACAGCATTCTTATAGTAAATGGGAGAATCTGGGGTCCAGCTTAACAGAATGTGATCTGAAAAATGTAAAAGTTAACTTGCAGCAGGGAATCCAGAAATTGATGCATTTTCCATCTGTGCTCTAGGAAATGAATACAAAAAGCACACTGACCAATGAGAGCGTATGATGCATCGTATTATGGCACCTGAACACCGAATGGCCCCATTAAGATATTCTTACATGGGTATTCTGAGCGTTGAGTAATATCACTGATTATTACTGATGAATACCACTGATTGCTGAATATGAGGCAATCACAACCATGCAGACCAAATTTCTGAAGACCATAGCTGCGTCATTAATTCCACACTAAAAAATAAAGAATAATTAATGGAAATCTGGTTAGACGTATTAGAACTTAAAATGCAGGCGAGGAGCTAAAGTCCACCCCCCAGCCTGCCCTCCTGTGTCTGGTCACAATGTGAAACCTCACATCTTCATGTGCTTCCTCGGCATTCCTGCCCTTAAAAGCCATCTGCTCCCATGTTATTGTCTTCCTAGATAAAGCTTCAGCACAATGTTTTTCAAGTGATATGAAACTGAACACAAAGGCGTTCCTTTATGGTAATGAAGATTTATTTTTTATCACACCCCCCCCCCCCCCATCCCAGGAAGAAACAGGATTTTTCCATCCGATTCGTTCCCTTATTCTCACAAAGGAAATATGAATGTGATGAAGGAGCAAACTGGCAAACTCGTTTAACGCAGGCGTCCGCTTTCTAATGGCGGTGGGTTGTGTCTGGAAGGGCCCCTTAGCTACATAGAGGCCCCTTAGCTACATAGAGGCCCCTTAGCTATACAGTGACCCCTTAGCTACATAGTGGCCCCTTAGCTACACAGAGGCCCCTTAGCTACACAGTGGCTCCTTAGCTATACAGTGACCCCTTAGCTACACGGTGGCCCCTTAGCTACACGGTGGCCCCTTAGCTACACGGTGGCTCCTTAGCTATACAGTGACCCCTTAGCTTCACGGTGGCCCCTTAGCTACACGGTGGCCTTGGGTCCCAGGGCCACGAGCAAAGCTCACAACCTAATGCATTCTGGGTACAGAGCGTCAGCCTTTACCAACTTCTCCCCTCTGCTACAGTGCTGGTCCGGAGATCATGCCAGAGTTTTCCAGGTGATTCCAGCTAATGCCACATCAACGCAAAACATCGCTGCAAATGTTTTGGGGAAAAACTAGCCTCCCTCTGTTCTTGATTCCAGCAAAAGTGAAGACATCGCCTTAGACCAGCAGAGATTCTCATGTTTCCATATTTGCAGCTGTTCTGTTGTTCCTGTTATCTTTACTATGTCATACATCCTAATTCATATTCATAAATGCAGCATTTTCCTGGCCTGTATTTGTTTCAATACTGCATTAAAAAAACACACACACATTTTATGACTAGGCATTGATTTAGCTAACGAACAGTAGTGCGTTACCACCAGGCACTGATTTAGCTAACAAACAGTAGTGTGTTACTACCAGGCAATGATTTGGCTAACGAACAGTAGTGCGTTACCACCAGGCAATGATTTAGCTAAGGAACAGTAGTGCGTTACCACCAGGCAATGATTTAGCTAAGGAACAGTAGTGCGTTACCACCAGGCAATGATTTAGCTAAGGAACAGTAGTGCGTTACCACCAGGCAATGATTTAGCTAACGAACAGTAGTGCGTTACCACCAGGCAATGATTTAGCTAAGGAACAGTAGTGCGTTACCACCAGGCACTGATTTAGCTAACAAACAGTAGTGCGTTACCCACCAGGCAATGATTTAGCTAAGGAACAGTAGTGCGTTACACCAGGCAATGATTTAGCTAACGAACAGTAGTGCGTTTCACACATTAAGTTGTATAATGCGACCACACTAAATAGTTATAATCTAATTTACTTCATTGTCATATCAAACACACCTCTAATGGATTATCATTCATGAGTAACACCATGTCAGATGAAGCAGTGCTGAAGGCACTAATCGTCTGGTGCTTAAGGAACATTCGCTAAGATCGACCCATTCAGCAAATCTTGTATGCGATTTAAAATACGGCAACCAGTGGACTTAGTTCGTCTGTGGAGATGACTGGCAAGCGAGGTCATCCGATAACATTTTTGTGGGTTCGTATCCCTAAAATATCAAGAGGGGGGGGGGGGGGGGGGGGGGGGGAGATTTACAATGGTTGGACATTTCATTACTGCTGTCTTCAAAAGTGTCACGGTTCATTTACTGTTTATTGTTAACTTCTATTAAACACATTCACCCCTATGTTGACGGCACTTCGGGCAGAGCCCGTGTGGGTGCTGGACTTTCAGGGCGCCTGCCGCTCGTCTCTCTGCTCGGAGGAATAGCCCCGTGTCCATGCTGGCGATGGAGGCGTTTGACCCTGGCTAAAGCGGCACAACATTCAAAGACCTCAGGTCCATCCAGAGTAAATGTACTGCATGCAGAAACCAGAATTCCGACAGTTGCTAGGAGATTCCGATTCGACGTTCCTTGCTGGGCTCACGTTTACCCCCTGCTAGTCCAAGCCCTGTATCTGTCAGCAACGCGATGATTCCCGCCTCTTAAATGCACGCTGCTGCTAGCTGGGCTTTGAGCGAGAGCATAGGCACTGCCGCCGCACCTCTCAATCTGCGACCGCCACCTCTTTCGCCCCCTGCTGGCTGGCAGATGCCCTCACACCCTACAGGATCCTGTTCCAATCAGCCCTTGTAAAACTCCCAATCAGAAGCTGTCAGCTCCCATCGAGGGAAGCTACAGCGATGGGTGACCTCGCAGGTCAGCCAGCACAAGATCCTGGATACATCACGCTAGAGCCCCCTCAGGACTCGGACTCGGCTCAATCTATCGACCCGGTTTTCCGGGCTAATGCATCACTTCATGCACATGTGTGCCGTCTCAGTCTTTACCAGGATCGTACCGATTCATATCTCAGGACGCTGTCGCTGCAGAGGGGACACTGCGACCCTGGAGGGAGACTCACCGTCGTCTGCACTGCATGCAGTGGGGCCTAGTGACGCCACCATGTGTGACAAGCAGCCTGACGGTCAGCGCAGTGATTCCGGCGAGGAAACAGGAGCACCGGCGCCACATAGTGACGGAAACAGGGCAGAAATACCTGATATGCTTCGCTTAAGGGACCCAGCCACGTAGGGCCACAACGGCAGTATGGGAGGGGCTTATAATTCTCTTCCCTTGCGTTTAGCCTGTTGCAGTAATGAGAGGGGGGACGAACGGCAGTCATATGGATTTGGCTTTACATCAATGACAAGTGGGGGTTGGCGAATTAAAGGGACAGACACTGAAACCCATGGGAGGACTGAAGTGGAATCCGCACAAAGCAGCATTTCTCAGGGAAGAAACTTTCGTTTTTTTTTCTTTCTTTGCAAGGCTGAGGCTCGACACAGGCTATGAATTTACAGGCACGTTAAGCCGCTGCCTCCTTACTGGAACGGCTCAGGTATACGTCTGCAGTTCAGAAGCACTGATAAGGTTAAGCTCTGGTCTTGACGCGGTTCAGGTGCTGGATTACCTTTGTGCTTTATTCAGTGTGCTAGAACATGCATCCATCCCCTGCATGTTTATCTGATGGAGGTGGCAGTCAGCCAGGACCCGTGTTTTTGAAAGCACAGGCCGCGATGCAGAGGACCTCCACCGGGGGAGCCATACCTTTTTGTAGAGGCTGCGTAGGTCTCTGTATTGCCACATGCTGCTGAGGACCTGAGAGGCTGCTTTCACCACCTTGGGAGAGTGCCTGCAAGAGAGGGAGCAGGGGAGTCACTCAACACTGGGGTTTAATTCACTGTCAGCATAGTGACTGAAATCTGTCACTCAACACCGGGGAATAACTCACTGTCAGCAGAGAGACTGAAATATGTCACTCAACACCGGGGTTTAACTCACTGTCAGCATAGAGACTGAAATCTGTCACTCAACACCAGGGATTAACTCACTGTCAGCATAGAGACTGAAATCTGTCACTTAACACCGGGGATAAACTCACTGTCAGCATAGAGACTGAAATCTGTCACTCAACACCAGGGTTTAACTCACTGTTACCATAGACACTGAAATATGTCACTCAACACCGGGGATTAACTCACTGTCAGCATAGAGACTGAAATCTGTCACTCAACACCGGGGTTTAACTCACTGTCAGCATAGAGACTGAGATCCTTCACTCAACACCGGGGCTTAACTCACTGTCAGCATAGAGACTGAGATCCTTCACTCAACACTGGGGCTTACCACGCTATCAGCAAACAGACAAACATCCTTCACTGAACACTACCACTTGTACGTTAATCAACAAAGGTTTCACTGAACTACTGAACATTGTGACTCATATGATCACTTGACAGAAGGTCTTCGGTAAACACTGTCACTCAACTCATCTTCAACGAACAGACTGGTCCACAGAATGGTTAGAGCCATTTAATTATTTAAATGAAATGATGTAAGAAATAGTTCCTGAAGGTTCTGGTGTTTGTTGGTGTGCAAGAGCTTTACCGCCTGAAGCACAGTGCGGCACAAGGGGTTGAGCAGGTGTGAAGCACACAAGCACTGTGAATCAGTGGGGTCTCTCTGGGGGCTGTAGACCTTGCTGACCCTTTGGGTATGGTACAGCCCACCCCCATGAGGTCTCCTCCTTCCAAGCCTTTTTCTTCATTTGTACCCTTATTTAGAAGAAGGAGCCATTCATTCACACAAGAGCATTCAATTGCGGAGAAAGAAAATGACGTCCACCAAATCGGAAAATGAAAATGAAACCCCTTGCCAAGAAAAATCCAGTTTTCAGAAAACGCCAGCCTGAAACCTTGGATTCTCCTTATGCTGTAGGTTTGCAAAAGCTTATCATTTATATCCCTTAATCGGAAGGCGATAGAAGCATTGAAATGCAATTAGTTGACGGTAAATAGGGATGTCCGATCTGTTCAACATCAGAGGCTCCTGTCTTTGGCACCATTACGGACCTGAAAAGTAATTATGCTCTCAAACGGCAAATTGTGGCATCAATGCAAAGTAATTACAGCAGTCACTGCCGGCATCTGTCTGTCGCATGCTAATCCGGGCTCGAGGCGGGCGGGCGGATGGCAGAGTCCTCTCTTTTGTTAGAGGAGCAGTTTGTATCACTTTCTGTCATGTTGTTGTCCATCCATCTTGTCTTAGTGCTGCACCAGTCAAGGCGGCTTCAGAGGAAGGGCAGCACAGGGCCGAGGCAGGAAGCTCAGTCCGTACTTGACTTTTAAATGCATATCTACTCACTCACGACGACAGCTGAACGGCTGGTGTGCGGCTCAGTGGGTTGGACTGGTGCTCCTGTAAGTGGTAGGTTGCCAGTTCAAACCCCAGGCTTGGCAGAGTAGCCGCATCACTGCTGGGCCCGTGAGCAGTGCCCCTTGCCCCCTGAAAAATGTCCCGGGGGTGGGATAAGTAACAGACCCTGACATCAGACCTGCGTGCGTGTTCCATTAAAAAGGAGAGCAGGATGGACTGTGTTCAAACATCACTCCAATGTTCTTGCACAAATGGCAAATGAAGGTTCATTTGGCGCAACATTTGTGAAGGGTTTTGGGACACTCCTCCTCGTGAGTGGCACCCTCTCCAGAAGAGCAGCGGCTCCTTATGCTTTGGCTGCTGCTTGGAGGAGCTCGCTGAATGCAGTGAATGTGCAGCTGCACCGGGGACGAGAAAGGCACGCTTCCAGAGCCAGCCCATAATGATCCACACGGAAGGGCGCTATACCAGACTCTTTGCGAGTGCTGGCTAAATGGGGGGGGGGGGGGGGCATTTGCAACAGGCATAAAAATGCCTCCTGGCAATTAGTCAACTAAGCGGCAAGAAAATGTCCTTCAAAAGTGCAGGAACCAAATGACCTCACAGTTTCCAGCTTTGCGTATCTCGCTCTGGCTAACCTTGGCCAGTGCGGCTGTTATAATTCTGGCTGTCCCTTAATAAGCCTTTCCAGAAGATTCTGTGGCTCTTCGGGGGGACTTGCCTGCGTTGGCTCCTGGAGGGGTGGCTATTATCATCAGCTCGAGCTTTTAATACCCCTGCCTTCAGATCGGCCCCTTAATCATCCACGGAGGTTGGGGGGCGGGGGTGGGTGGAGGCTGGAGCCCCAGCGTCCGGCTGATCGCGTAGGACGCGGAGTGTGATGGAGCGTGTGCAGGAGCGGCCGCTGGTGCAGGAGCGGCCGCTGCTCGCTATCGGTCACGCCGGAGGGCGCTCGGCCCGGCCAGGCTGCGGGGGCTCGTCATATTCATCAGTGCACAGGAAAGGGGCTCAAGCAGGCGCCGGAAGCTGAAAGGGTCCCGACCCCAAACCCAGCGCAAGTGACGCCGGTGGGAAAGCCCACATGTCCCTCCCCCGGGCTCAAAGTCACACACTCTGAGCCGACACTGCATTTCAGTGAACCCCCCGCCACCCCCCCGAGCAAGTGCACGCTGCCGATAACAGACAGGAAAAGTGCATTAGACACGGAGTGATGGGGGGGGGGGCAATTCATCACTCTCCAAGGTGTTAGAACAACATGCTCCCTAAAACACAGCATGACGGATCCGGCCGAAATCGCATCCGCTGCAGGGGGACGGCGGCCCCGAGCCGACGCCGGTCACATGACCCACACCCACTGCTGTAACGCGTCCTAGTGCGTGCGGGGGCCAGTGAGGATTCGCATGAGCCCGTTAGACTTTGCATACAGCTGATGTGACTGGGCGGGGCAGCTCTGACGTCACCTGACCTCGCCTTAACGCACATGGCTGATGAGGGCAGTCAGACTCACGGATAATTCATGGATGATTTACATTGTACTCATGGCTGTTTTATCTGTGTTTGTGAGAAATCTTGGGACTGATTCATATCTAAGGACAGACTTCCAGCAAGGTGCCTTCTCAAAAGGAAGCAAAATATGACATCCAAAGGCATAAAAGCAATGCGGTCATGTGAGCACGTCAGAAAAAGAACATAAACTATTTGAAGGATTCAGATCCCCTCATCAGTCTGACAAATTCCCTTCTCTCCCATCATTAACCAGTTACGTTACCAAGTCGACCACATTTATTACCAAATCACATATGTTGCCAAGTGCACCACATCTGCTGTCAGCGCGTCACATCACCCAAGAGCAAAGCCACTCAGACACACAGGCGAGCAGTGAGATAAAGACACGGGTGATCCTGAGCATGCAGAATCTCATTACGACCCATAACCCCCCCCCTACCCACCCACCCGCACTGCATCATGGGAAGGGTTAGCTGATCCTGAGCATGCAGAATCTCATTACGACCCATAACCCCCCCCCCCACCCACCCGCACTGCATCATGGGAAGGGTTAGCTGATCCTGAGCATGCAGAATCTCATTACGACCCATAACCCCCCCACCCACCCACCCGCACTGCATCATGGGAAGGGTTAGCTGATCCTGAGCATGCAGAATCTCATTACGACCCATAACCCCCCCCCCACCCACCCGCACTGCATCATGGGAAGGGTTAGCTGATCCTGAGCATGCAGAATCTCATTATGACCCATAACCCCCCCCACCCACCCACCCGCACTGCATCATGGGAAGGGTTAGCTGATCCTGAGCATGCAGAATCTCATTATGACCCATAACCCCCCCCACCCACCCACCCGCACTGCATCATGGGAAGGGTTAGCTGGTCCTGAACATGCAGAATCTCATTACGACCCATAACCCCCCCCCCCCCGCAGTGCATCATGGGAAAGCCACACGTACTTGTCGCCCTTGCTCCTGGCGATGCCGATGAGCTTGTCGATGCCGCCGGCGTCTCGCAGCGCCTTGGCGTTCTCCATGTTCTTGGTGATGACCTCGTGCAGGGCGCAGCAGACGGCCGTCACTGTGTCATCGGACATGGCCTTGGAGCCGCCGCCGCCGTTGGCTGTGCCTCCGCCGCCGCTGCTGGTGTTGTTGTTGCCCCCCGGGAGGCGGTGCACCAGGTCACGCATGGCGTACTTACCTTCGGGGCGAGGGAGAAAACACCATGGTTACTCAGCGTGCAAATCCGAGCCACATTCAAGCGTCAAGCAGAGAAGGAACTCTGAGCGCTCCAGCCATCCCAGAAGACCAGCAGCTCGGTGCTTCCTCAGCAATCCAGGATCTCAGCAGTCAACTGATATTTATAATAAAGTTAAACACCCAACAAACAACAAACTCAGATCATATGACATAATAGAGGAACCCCAGTGTCCAAGTCTGGCCTTCAGTTTTAATTTTGATGCACTTTTACGGTCAGCTCACCTTCCAGTTTAATTATCTATAAATAATAAGCTTTTTGTTTTATTTATAAAGGAAAAAACTGCAGTCAAACTTTTATTCAGAAATTTGTGACACATTCAGATAAAATCTGAATCAGCTCCCCCTGGCCATACTGCAGCCAGTGAGGTCAGTTTAGAAATATTTGTTTGTTCTTGAAAGCCAGTGTGTGCCCTGTCTCTCCTCCAGTGAGATAGGTTGAAAGGGTAAAAATGGACTGTTTCCGTACATGGACCGGCATCCCATCCAGGGTCCCCCTGCCCTGTGCCCTCTGATGGACCGGCATCCCATCCAGGGTCCCCCTGCCCTGTGCCCTCTGATGGACCGGCATCCCATCCAGGGTATCCCCTGCCCTGTGCCCTCTGATGGACCGGCATCCCATCCAGGGTCCCCCTGCCCTGTGCCCTCTGATGGACCGGCATCCCGTCCAGGGTATCCCCTGCCCTGTGCCCTCTGATGGACCGGCATCCCATCCAGGGTCCCCCTGCCCTGTGCCCTCTGATGGACCGGCATCCCATCCAGGGTCCCCCTGCCCTGTGCCCTCTGATGGACCGGCATCCCGTCCAGGGTATCCCCTGCCCTGTGCCCTCTGATGGACCGGCATCCCATCCAGGGTATCCCCTGCCCTGTGCCCTCTGATGGACCGGCATCCCATCCAGGGTCCCCCTGCCCTGTGCCCTCTGATGGACCGGCATCCCGTCCAGGGTATCCCCTGCCCTGTGCCCTCTGATGGACCGGCATCCCATCCAGGGTCCCCCTGCCCTGTGCCCTCTGATGGACCGGCATCCCATCCAGGGTCCCCCTGCCCTGTGGCCCATGCCACAGAATAAATGGTTGGAAGATGAATGGATGGATGAATAGATGGATGGATGCATAAAAAGAACAAAACACCCATGAATGACATTCAAACTGCTGCGGTCCTTTGGTTGATCCCTAATAGCCTGACATAAACAATCACATGATGAATGGCCCAAAAATAATGAGTGTTTGTTAATTCCTGCCTGCTTATCTTGTAATTCCAGAAAGGGTATTACTTGCTTGAGCGGATAATATACAGGCACTTTTTCAATATAAACTTGCCCTTTCTGAAGGTTTCAGAGAAGGAACAATGGGCAAATTCTGGTGTAAATCGATGCCCCGAATCATTAATCATTTTAACAAATTCAGTGGAATTACAATCTTATCATCTGCGAGGAACTTAGAGGAAGGCTGACATTCACAGAGTCATCTCCCATTAGGGGAGAGCACCAGCACACAGCCGCCCACTAAGAGCTGCAGGAGGCCCACTGACGCTCCTGTCCGGAGTCAATGGGGCTGACGGGATGCCTGGGGAAGTACCATTCCTGTAGTATGGGGGCTGAAGGGATATCTGGGGAGCTCTTCTACAGTGGATGCTGGAATACCAAGGCTGGTTGCTGTCCGGTGTCAATGGGGCTGATGTGTTTGGGGAATGTCTCCCCAGTGTCTGGAGGGCTGGCAGGATTCCAGGAGGAGTCTCTCTCCAGCATCTGTCGGGTTGATGGGATACCTAGGGGAGCCCCTCTCCACCGTCAATGGCACTGATGGGATACTTCAAAGAGCTCCTCTCCAACATCCACTGGGCTGATGGGGTATCTGTGGGAGCCGCCCAGTGTGATCTCCAGGGCCGATGGGATACATGGAGGAGATCCTAAGGATGCTCACCACAAAATGTCACGACATGAGCCTTCTGGAATGATCACGCCTTCAGTTGAGCGTACGAATAAACAAGTCATGTACTGTGGTTTTGCCGCGTAAACTCTCTAGGAAGATCTGCCCAATTCGAGAGCTTGTGCACAACAGAGTGATCGGGAAGTAGGGCTGATTTTCAGAAGCAAATAGTAATTACCAAATGGTGTAATTAATTAGCATTTCTCTCACTCCAAAATATGAGACGTGTGTTACTCTCCCGCTGCCATGAGAGGATAAAAACAGAATGTGGAAGCAGGAAGAGCCGTGGGTTCACCATGTCCTTGTCACCTGTGGTGTAAAACACACCAGCCGTACATGCTGAGAGTGCCACAGGGGCCCAGTGGGAGGGGAGCAATGCTTTTCTGGGGGGTCTGCAGAACACCTGGGCACCAGGCGGCCTTAGTTATCCCACCTCCCACGTCCGATCCCACTCGGCGCGCAACGAGAAGGCCTCATCATCCCATGGGTACCAGGGCCGTCCGTTTGCAGCCTCAGGCTCCAGGGGTTTCAGGAAACCTCAAATAGCTACCAAGGTACACAGCAGTCACCTGAACATGGCGAGCTGGAAGACTGCTCTTAAAGGTCAGCAGGCAAGGAGGAACTAACCGGCGCTCCCTACCAGCATCGCCACACCGCCTTCTTACACTTTCTAAAAAAAATCTACATTTCTTGAATGAGTGGATCAAAAACAAAACAAAGAAATAACATCGGCCTTTCTGACGGCAGTCGACAGAAACCGGGGCTGTTCGAGCGACACTGATGAGAAAACAGCTCACATACCCTTTAGGGAGAGAGAACCGCTTTAAGGGAGAAATCAGACCTGGATTTTCTCCGTGAGTCCGAGGAAACAGCGTGAATGTGACCACATTCCTCCAATCAACATGAACACTGATTCCTATTTCGGGAAAATGCCACAGAAGCCATGTTTGAGCCTCGCTCTGTAAATTTCATGGCTCTGTTCCTGTGGCCGCAGCGACCGCGGGGAAGTGCTTCTGATTTCATTAGTGTGCTCACAAACATGGCAAGATATAGCTGGAGGTGTTGATAACCATATTTGTTCGTTGATTTATTCGCTACGGCCCTCTGAGCCGCATTCACTGAACATTTGGTATTAAGATCCGGTTCCCGGCCAGAACACAATCTCTTTTACGAAACATTAAGCAAAGCAGAAAGCAGGCAACACGAAAACAGGGACTGAAAACCACTACTGTGGTTTAAAAGTAGGTCATTATGAGAAAAAATATATTAAATAAAACAAAAATGATAAATATGGGTAGATTTTTTAAAAGACACATATAGACAGGGTAAAATACTTTGATAATTTTGCTGCAGCCCTTGTCGTTATATTAAAATAGTGATTATTTGATATTTAAAACTTGAAAAAGCTAGTATTAGAACATGCAGAAATACACAATACCAGAAAAGACCATCCGCAAACTTCATGACCGGAGAGACAGTTTCACATACTGTCTTCTTATGTTCTTATTTAGAGTATGGAATAGTCTTCCTGTTAGTGTAGCACAAGCTAAAACCCTGGGTTCCTTTAAATCAGAGCTAGATAAGATTTTAACAGCTCTGAGCTATTAGTTAAGTTCTCCCTAAACGAGCTTGATGGGCCGAATGGCCTCCTCTCGTTCGTAAATTTCTTATGTTCTTAAAAACACCTATTTTTAAATTGTTTCTAGTTTAGCTGTTATTCACTTATAGTGAAAGGCCATGAGATAATGAAGTAATATATATTAGATATTGCAACATCTTTTTTGTAGTCTCTTCAAAATAGCATTGCAGACTCTTGGCATTCTTTCAACCACCTTCCACAAGTATCACCAGCAATGTTTCTCCAAAGGTCCTGAAGAAGTTTCTGCAAGTTCTGGGTACTTTGCTCATATTCTTCGCGTTTACGCTCCGATCAAGCTCATCCCAAAGCAACTCAGTAGGGTTTAGGTTAGGGGACTGTGTGGGCCATTGAATCTGTCACGGCACTCCATCTTGTTCATGTCGACTGGTACATTACTTATGCAAAATTCCTCATGGCCTCTAAATTGTACTACGAATCTGCACTGGTCTGAGGCTGACATTCTGTCAGAGTTAGCAGGAGAACAGTGATAGGCCACCTGCTGGGAACTGGCTCCCCTCAGATCACTGACCAACTCAGGAAGCAATGGTTAGTGACTGGGTGCTTCTCCTTTCAGAGTTACCTGGAAATTCTCTTGCACTTTACTTCTACTGCACTGCTCCCTGTCCTGTTCCCCACCCCCCCCCCCCCCCCCACCTGTCCCCTCACCTGCAACTGTGGCATAGCGATGTTCTTCCTAACATATGTGACAATGAAACTTAACATGTCACACGCCTAATCTAGAATGTGCAAGGACAAGAGAAGGCTCATGGGAATTTTACTTACACAGTTCTGAGGGCAGAAGGAAAAATGATTGGTTCAGAGAGATATCCAATCAGATTGTAGAAGAGGCGAGTCCAAGCAACTAGAGGAGGCAGGATGAACTAATCGTGGTCCCACCTCCTCCCATTTCTTGGACCCACCTGCCTTACAATCTGTTCGGCTATCTCTCTAAACCAATCATATCTTCATCTGCCCTCAGAACATTTTTGTAAAACTCCCATGAGCCAGGGAAAATCTGCAGAATATTCCCCACAAAAGTGACCCCAATTATAAGCACCCCCTTTCTGCTGGCCTATCATAATGATAACAAAACAGGGCCCTGGATTGCCGGGTAGCATTCGTAAAGGGTAAGCACTTATTAACTTCGGTACAGCCTAACCAGGCCCTTAAAATGTTGCTCCAGTTGTGGACAGGGGGACAGAAATCTACAGTGGCAGGAACATGTAACTCCATGCAAGCTGCCTCTGGGTGCCAGATGGGCAGTGAAATTTTCACAGCACACACAAATTGAAGGAGCACTAACAAATGCTCTTTACGGCGAGCGTGCTTCATACCCCAAGCTGTTCCTCATAATTTGAGCCCTGTAAATTATTACAGAGTTTTTTTAAGACACACGAGCAAACAAACCCATTAAAAATATTATAGCGTGAAAACAAATGGCCAAAGAAGGCAATAAATCTGGCACTGGATGGTGCTGTTCAGGGCGCACCGACACCTCTGGCTGCAATATTTTAAATTTGCATGTACTGGGACTGCTGATATCAGTCAGAGGTAATGAAAGACGGCAAGCAACTGGCTCACCTGCTACGAATCAGGGTTCTAAAATGCTGAGAGAAGCCATCAGGGTGTTGAGAAGCATACCAAGAGCTTCTAAGCACACCAAAAGTTTATCAAAACGTTGATGGGTTCTCAAGCACACAATGATCTTCTCAACACATTTATGGCTTCTCACCATACCGAGAGCTTCTCTACAAGTTGATCGGTTCTCACCGTACCGAGAGCTTCTCTACAAGTTGATGGGTTCTCACCGTACCGAGAGCTTCTCTACAAGTTGATGGGGTCTCACCGTACCGAGAGCTTCTCTACAAGTTGATGGGTTCTCACCGTACCGAGAGCTTCTCTACAAGTTGATGGGTTCTCAGCACACCAAATGCTTCTTAGCGCACCAAGAGCTTCTCTTACATGCTGTTGGGTTTTCAGATGGGAGATAAAAGCTTCTCAACACAATGAGGGGTTCTCAGCACAGCAAGAACTTCTCAAAACAGTAATGGGTTCTCAGCATAGCAAGAACTTCTCGACAAACTAATGGGTTCTCTGCATACCAAGAGCTTCGCGACACACTGATGGGTTCTCTGCACACAAAGACCATCTCAACACGCTAATAGGTTCTCAGCATACTAAAAGCTTCTTGACTTGTTAATGGGTTCTCGATATACCAAGGGCTTCTTTTACATGCTAATGGGTTCTCAGAATACCAAGAACTTCTCACCATGTGGTGGGTTCTCAGCACACCAGGAGCTCATCAGTGTATACTGGGAACCCATCAATGTGTTGAGAAACTCTTGATATGTTAAGAACCCATCAAGCTTCTTGACATACTGATGGATTCTCAACATACAAACAAATTAATTTTTGTATAGCGCATTATCACAACATTACATACATACCAAGGGCTTCTTGACATGCTGATGGCTTCCCAGCACCTGGCTTCTTAGCACGCCAAGAGATTCTCTCACACACTGATGGGTTCTGAGCATATCAAGAGCTTCTCAACACACCGATTCTCAGCACATCAAAAGCTCCTCAGTACACTAAGAGCTTCTTAACACAACAACAGCCCTTAGCATCGCACTGTAATGACAACCATGCCACAAACAGAATAAAAATCGTCACAATCCTGAAATATTAATGCTGATTCTCCAGTAAGCCTCTTTTAATAGGAACAGCACTTGTGAAATTGTGAAAGCACATAGCTTCCATTGAGCAACCAGATTTCTCCGTGTGATTGACAGGTTTTCCATGCTTATCTACTGTGAGCTTGTGGTACTGCCTCGGATACACCGCAGGTGACAGAGGTCATGAGAACAGGATGGCGAACAGGAGAACAGAGTCAGGGAGAATCCAAGAGATGGGAGATAAAAGCCTGAAGCAAGAAACCCTGTATAGAGCTCCAGAGCATACAGAATGTCATGCACCCCCCAACAACCCCCAACTCTTTTCCTGCTTCCCTGGCCATGACCCTTGGGACTGACTTTGAAAAGATAATTTTCCAGTGCTCTCGGGCACAAAAAAACTCACAGATGTTTGGCAGTAGGGGGTAAGTCTAAGGAATCCATCCTGAAAAAACTGACTCAACCTTGCCTGCAAATAGCTGCAGATACATCTAGAGACATTAGTTACCTTGGTTACAAAATGTTGTCACAGGTGACAGCAGAGACAAGGGGGTGTTCCTCAATATGTGTTCTTGACCATACTTGTGTTCTCGTGTACGCGTTTGACATCATATTCCACTTCTGTAGACCAGTTTTAGTACTAAGAACAGAAGTACAGAGGATGGTAGAAAATCTGTGATGTCATTCTTGCACCACCCCAAATATCAAGGGTACATCAGTTACAACCTCGCCAAAGAAGACCATTCCCATGATACACTGCACCTCAAGTTCGTTCTTGGGAGTCAATGACCAGTCTTGCCAAGATCTTTTTGTTCTTGGTATTGAGTAACACTCTTGATATGAGGATTAAGAGACATACCCCAGTTCGAAGCACTCTGTTGTCCCAAATAAAGACAAAACCAAATCTCGCCATCTATCTCCTCTCAGGATTTCAGTGAAAGCTCCAGCAGCTCCTGAAGTGAAGAAAAGGCTAGGGACAGCACCTTCATGCAGAAATCTGACCCCTGGAAGGCCTGGCTTTCTGGCTAGACACAGTCCCTCCACCGGGGAAAGAAAATACCAAAAACATGACACTGACAGTGACCTGCTAAGAATGCTCCCACATGTCGATGACAGGCGAAAACCTGGCCCTCCTATATATGTTTTGACTCAAGGAAAATGGCAACCATGACGAAATTATCACCAATATTGAAAGTATATTGGCACATTTTAAACCAGCGAAGTTAAGAAAATGAATCCCGGTTTTACCTCTTCTGCCTCCCTCCCGATCACGCCTTCTTTTGTCTGAGTCATTGCCGACCTGTAATCAACCGATGAGTAGGAGGAGTGGACTGCTATGGGAATCTTAATCAGTGATCGCCGCTGGGTCGCTGTATGGCTAAGGAAGAGTGTCTTCCCTCTCAAATTACATTTGGCCCCCAATGTCTTGGCGACAGGTAATCAGCCGCATCGTGGGGAAAGTGAAGGGCAATTAAGACAACATCGTAACGGAGCTCGCCTCAGTTTCACCGGTTGGCATGTCAAGGCTGTGACAAGGCTTGCAACAACTAGCTAATGTGTTCAGCCTTTAAACTTCCCCGCTGTTTTCTGATTACATCAACACAGAGAACAGTGTCACTGTGTTCCTTCGGCGATATGGTGGACTAAGACACATTTGTGCAAAAATAAACAAAATACTCCAACGCATATGCTGTTACTAAGACTGTAAAGGCTTCCATGTAGCGTCCATAGCACTGACCCTCCGCTCTCAGTCTTTGTAGATTTCCAATGAAATGGTAGTTCTCAAAGCCCACAAAACAAGACTAAAAAACGAAACACACTCAGAAGTTTTCCACTGCCAGCGAAATCGGAGACAGGCATGAGGAAGGAGGTTGCCATGGCAACTCCCAGGGCCAAGGAGGAAACCAAGTTTATGAGCAAAAGATCAATAGTCTATTCTCTATTCATTGCCATGAAGAGAATTTCAAAGACCAAAGGCCACATCTGAAAAAAGACCTTAAAATCCCTTGTTTTCTTAGGAGGAAAAAAATGGAAAAATATATCAAATAGAATGGCTCGTAAATATTTTCAGCAGCTCCAGTTAATGTATTTCTTACGGTACATATTATCGTGCTATATCGGGGCCCGAACTGTAATATTCTCCCAGTTCCCAGGGCAACCATCGTCAGAGCCAGGTTCGAAAGCCTCAGAGACAGCCTCAGGTCCTACCTGAATCTAAATCCGAAATCTTATTAGCTGGCCTAATAAAGGACTTAGCAGAAAGTTCTGCTCAGGCACTTGAACGCCACACTCAGCACCCTCCTTCCATCGTTACTGGACTGCTGAGAGGGGGCTGGCTGGCCATTTGCCTTTAGACCACCCCCATTCCTGTCCGGCAACAGTGTTATTGACTTGTATTACAGCTCTAATCACTGTTTTTCCCCCATTGTCCATTTCAACACCTGACCTGTAATTCTACAACATCATTTTATTTTTTGCTAAATTTGTTTGTGAAGCACACAGAGCTGGATAAACAAGCTTCCCTGAATCGAGTTCAAAGAGTTTTCATTCATTGTTTTTGGTCCTGTACAGACTCTGTATTTAGGGCCTCCGTTTCAGGAAATCAGAAATGCACAGAGATCACAATCAGTACCCTAACACAGTTCTTAATTTAAATTTTTTTTTTCTGATTTTCACACACAGTTAGTAATTAGAAGCAATTTCCACCAGGATAATATAAATACTCTAACTCTGATTCTGACTGTCACGTACAGTAAACAGTGAGCGGGCACCCACATGTCATCTTACTGATGATTCTGATTCTGTTTCTGATTCAGTCTCTGATTCCGATGTAAACAGTGAGCGGGCACCCACAGGCCATCTTACTTATGACTCTGATTCTGTCTCTGATTCCGATGTAAACAGTGAGTGGGCACCCACAGGCCAGCTTACTGATGATTCAGATTCTGTTTCTGATTCTATCTCTGATTCCCATGTAAACAGTGAGCGGGCACCCACAGGCCATCTTAGCGATGTTTCGGATTCTATCTCTGATTCCCATGTAAACAGTGAGCGGGCACCCAAAGGCCATCTTACCAATGATTCGGATTCTGTCTCTGATTCCGATGTAAACAGTGAGTGGGCACCCAAAGGCCATCTTACCGATGATTCGGATTCTGTCTCTGATTGTGATGTAAACAGTGAGCGGGCACCCAAAGGCCATCTTACCGATGATTCGGATTCTGTCTCTGATTCCGATGTAAACAGTGAGTGGGCACCCAAAGGCCATCTTACCGATGATTCGGATTCTGTCTCTGATTCTGATGTAAACAGTGAGCGGGCACCCAAAGGCCATCTTACCGATGATTCGGATTCTGTCTCTGATTCCGATGTAAACAGTGAGTAGGCACCCACAGGCCAGCTTACCGATGATTCAGATTCTGTTTCTGATTCTGTCTCTGATTCCGATGTAAACAGTGAGTGGGTACCCACAGGCCATCTTACCGATGATTCGGATTCTGTTTCTGATTCTGTCTCTGATTCTGATGTAAACAGTGAGTGGGCACCCACAGGATATCTTACTCATGACTCTGATTCTGTCTCTGATTCCGATGTAAACAGTGAGCGGGCACCCATAGGTCATCTTACCGATGATTCGGATTCTGTTTCTGTCTCTGATTCCGATGTAAACAGTGAGTAGGCACCCACAGGCCAGCTTACCGATGATTCAGATTCTGTTTCTGATTCTGTCTCTGATTCCGATGTAAACAGTGAGTGGGCACCCACAGGCCATCTTACCGATGATTCGGATTCTGTTTCTGATTCTGTCTCTGATTCTGATGTAAACAGTGAGTGGGCACCCACAGGATATCTTACTCATGACTCTGATTCTGTCTCTGATTCCGATGTAAACAGTGAGCGGGCACCCACAGGCCATCTTACCGATGATTCGGATTCTGTTTCTGTCTCTGATTCCGATGTAAACAGTGAGTAGGCACCCACAGGCCAGCTTACCGATGATTCAGATTCTGTTTCTGATTCTGTCTCTGATTCCGATGTAAACAGTGAGTGGGCACCCACAGGCCATCTTACCGATGATTCGGATTCTGTTTTTGATTCTGTCTCTGATTCTGATGTAAACAGTGAGTGGGCACCCACAGGATATCTTACTCATGACTCTGATTCTGTCTCTGATTCCGATGTAAACAGTGAGCGGGCACCCACAGGCCATCTTACCGATGATTCGGATTCTGTTTCTGTCTCTGATTCTGATGTAAACAGTGAGTGGGCACCCACAGGCCATCTTACCGATGATTCGGATTCTGTCTCTGATTCCGATGTAAACAGTGAGTGGGCACCCACAGGCCAGCTTACCGATGATTCAGATTCTGTTTCTGATTCTGTCTCTGATTCCGATGTAAACAGTGAGCGGGCACCCACAGGCCATCTTACCGATGATTCGGATTCTGTTTCTGATTCTGTCTCTGATTCTGATGTAAACAGTGAGTGGGCACCCACAGGCCATCTTACCGATGATTCGGATTCTGTTTCTGTCTCTGATTCCGATGTAAACAGTGAGCGGGCACCCACAGGCCATCTTACCGATGATTCGGATTCTGTTTCTGTCTCTGATTCTGATGTAAACAGTGAGTGGGCACCCACAGGCCATCTTACCGATGATTCGGATTCTGTCTCTGATTCTGATGTAAACAGTGAGCGGGCACCCAAAGGCCATCTTACCGATGATTCGGATTCTGTCTCTGATTCTGATGTAAACAGTGAGCGGGCACCCAAAGGCCATCTTACCGATGATTCGGATTCTGTTTCTGTCTCTGATTCTGATGTAAACAGTGAGTGGGCACCCACAGGCCATCTTACCGATGATTCGGATTCTGTCTCTGATTCCGATGTAAACAGTGAGTGGGCACCCACAGGCCAGCTTACCGATGATTCAGATTCTGTTTCTGATTCTGTCTCTGATTCCGATGTAAACAGTGAGCGGGCACCCACAGGCCATCTTACCGATGATTCGGATTCTGTTTCTGATTCTGTCTCTGATTCTGATGTAAACAGTGAGCGGGCACCCACAGGTCATCTTACCGATGATTCGGATTCTGTTTCTGATTCTGTCTCTGATTCCGATGTAAACAGTGAGCGGGCACCCACAGGTCATCTTACCGATGATTCGGATTCTGTTTCTGATTCTGTCTCTGATTCCGATGTAAACAGTGAGCGGGCACCCACAGGTCATCTTACCGATGATTCGGATTCTGTTTCTGATTCTGTCTCTGATTCCGATGTAAACAGTGAGCGGGCACCCACAGGCCATCTTACCGATGATTCGGATTCTGTTTCTGTCTCTGATTCTGATGTAAACAGTGAGTGGGCACCCACAGGCCATCTTACCGATAATTCGGATTCTGTCTCTGATTCTGATGTAAACAGTGAGCGGGCACCCACAGGCCATCTTACCGATAATTCGGATTCTGTCTCTGATTCTGATGTAAACAGTGAGCGGGCACCCACAGGTCATCTTACCGATGATTCGGATTCTGTCTCTGATTCCGATGTAAACAGTGAGTGGGCACCCACAGGCCAGCTTAGCGATGTTTCGGATTCTGTCTCTGATTCTGATGTAAACAGTGAGTGGGCACCCACAGGCCAGCTTAGCGATGTTTCGGATTCTGTCTCTGATTCCGATGTAAACAGTGAGTGGGCACCCACAGGCCAGCTTAGCGATGTTTCGGATTCTGTCTCTGATTCCGATGTAAACAGTGAGCGGGCACCCACAGGGCATCTTACCGATGATTCTGATTCTGTCTCTGATTCCGATGTAAACAGTGAGCACACACCCACAGGCCATCTTACTCATGACTCTGATTCTGTCTCTGATTCCGATGTAAACAGTGAGTGGGCACCCACAGGTCATCTTACCGATGATTCGGACGCTCTCTCTGATTCCGATGTAAACAGTGAACGGGCACCCACAGGCCATCTTAGCGATGATTCGGATTCTGTTTCTGATATAAACAGTGAGCGGGCACCCACAGGCCAGCTTACCGATGATTCGGATTCTGTCTCTGATGTAAACAGTGAGCGGGTTCCCACAGGCCAGCTTACCGATGATTCGGATTCTGTCTCTGATGTAAACAGTGAGCGGGCACCCACAGGCCAGCTTACCGATGATTCGGATTCTGTTTCTGATGTAAACAGTGCGCGGGCACCCACAGGCCAGCTTACCGATGATTCGGATTCTGTTTCTGATGTAAACAGTGAGCGGGCACCCACAGGCCATCTTAGCGATGATTCGGATTCTGTCTCTGATGTAAACAGCGAGCGGGCACCCACAGGCCATCTTACCGATGATTTGGATTCTGTCTCTGATTCTGATTTAAACAGTGAGCGGGCACCCACAGGCCAGCTTACCGATGATTGGGATTCTGTTTCTGATGTAAACAGTGAGCGGGTTCCCCCAGGCCAGCTTACCGATGATTCGGATTCTGTTTCTGATGTAAACAGTGAGCGGGTTCCCACAGGCCAGCTTACCGATGATTCGGATTCTGTTTCTGATGTAAACAGTGAGCGGGCACCCACAGGCCAGCTTACCGATGATTCGGATTCTGTTTCTGATGTAAACAGTGAGCGGGCACCCACAGGCCAGCTTACCGATGATTCGGATTCTGTTTCTGATGTAAACAGTGAGCGGGCACCCACAGGCCATCTTAGCGATGATTCGGATTCTGTCTCTGATGTAAACAGCGAGCGGGCACCCACAGGCCATCTTACCGATGATTTGGATTCTGTCTCTGATTCTGATTTAAACAGTGAGCGGGCACCCACAGGCCAGCTTACCGATGATTGGGATTCTGTTTCTGATGTAAACAGTGAGCGGGTTCCCCCAGGCCAGCTTACCGATGAGCTCCTTGTTCCTCACATCCAGCGCCATATTCCTGAGTGCGGTGGCCACAGCGCAGACCACGCGGTCGTTGTCTATCCGCAGCAGCTCCACCAGGATGGGCAGGCCCTTCTCCTTGCGCACAGCCGCACGGATGTACACCGACCACTGCGGTCCAGGAGGGGGGCAAATCAAGAGAGGCCGTCAGCATCATGGGAAGCGAAATGAGTCGATAAAGTCATAACATGGCGCTCTGGGAGACCAGGGACAATCGTTGAGCCAAATCCAGTACTTATTTACTCATTAATCTGTGCAGTTTGAGTCTGACATGTTTGATAAGTGTCAGAGTTACTGGGAGCCTTAACCCAGGTGAACTCGAGGGACTTGTAGTTGGGGTCAGTCATTCAACAATCGTCCCCCGTTTCCCTTATGCTGAACAAATCGCAATGTTTTCCTGCCATGAAGCTGAAACAGTGAGGTCAGCACACCTGGCCCGTTCAGAGCCCTAGGGAAGCTCTGTCCTTTAGGCCAGAGTATGTGTGTGTGCGTGTGTGTGCATCCTTCCATACTTGTATAATACTACTTGCTCTGTCATATTTCCGCTTCACTCAGCCACAACATCACTTTTTTTTGTACCTCATTCCATCATCACGTCCGCCGAGCAGGCAGGACCATGTGACGGCCATCAACTGATTCAGTGCTCCACGCTCCGCTTGTTATTTTCATGGTTAACCAAACTCCTTTAAGCAGAGTGACCCTCTGACTTTTCACAAACTCCCCCCCCCACCCCCCCATCCTGATGCCTCTGACGGGCTCTCGACAGTCCTCCTCCCCCCAAGCCTCAGAATACTCAAAGGTACCGCTCTGCTTCGGGTATGAAACATGCCTTTCTGATGGGACTCCCTGCCTCTTTTCCCTGAATGCCCACTTTCCCGAGGCTGTGCAGTGAACATGCCCGATTAAGGTCTGTGACACTGTGAATTTCAACATATTTGTAACATTTATGGGGGGGGGGTGGGACTTATGTGTGCTGAAGGAACAGGCTTTGAATATGGGGGGCAGAAAATGCAGGAAAGTGAAGGGGGATTCAGGTGTTGCGTTAGCTTGTTTAGTTAACAAGCCACTCATCCATCCTCCAATTAGCTTGCCAGTGTGGGGTCACATGGGGGGACTTGGATCCAATCCCAGGCAGGGAGGGGATAACAGTCCATTGATGGCACCAAGGGTGGTTTAATGATGCCGATTTGCTTAGCTGCAGGTCCTTGGAAGGAAACTACAGTACCAGCGGGAAATCCATGCCACACAGGGCGAACATGCAAACTCAACACACAGAGAGCGGAAGCGGGATTCAAACACCTACACAGGGAGGCACAGGACCACAGGTCTGAGCACAGAGACACACAAGCCTTTCATTAGTTATTTTCATCCACCGCCTACTTATGACAGGAATCCTGGGACAGAAATTGCTTAATCTGACCGTGAATTCATGTGTTGTTTTATTTGGCCTTGTCAAATAAATATCAGAATAGCCTGAAAATCGACATTAAAAACTGCATTCATGGCATGTCAGGGCTGCTCTAGACCTCGTCTACTGGTCACTAAACAAAACAGAGAGTAACTGTTTCTAACTGTCCCTTCTCACTGTTTATACCACCTCGACTGTGGGGAGGTCTGCACCAGTGTCGTCACGTGGTGATGTCAGTGATGGTGCTCTACGCTGATGTGGGTGCAGAGGCGGCTGCTGAGGCGGCTGCGTGGGGTGGGGGGGGGGCCGACACTGACCGTAGGGCCTACCTTCCAGCTCCCGGCAGCCAGGTTCTGCAGTGCCCCGGCGGCGCCCTCTAGTGTGTCGGCGTTCGAGCACTCGGACAGCAGTGTGAGGTAGGGCTTGACGATGGAGGGGTGCCACAGCATCTGGATGCCTTTAGGGGGGTCGGCGGTGTCTGGGAGGGGCCCCACACCATCCCACTGGAAATCAGGGATAGAGGTGGGGGGGGGGGTGGGAATCATCTTAGTGCCAAGGTATTTTGTTTTGTTCGACAGGTCCTGCCGTGGGGGTTTAACTTCCTCAGGGTCAGCTCTTATACTCCAGAGAGTCAGGCCCGGATTCAGGCACTTCAGCCAAAACTGCGGTGCCGCCTGAATAAACAAAGCCTGAAATGGCAGGATTATGGCCTTTAGAGTTGAAGCCTTTGTAAATAATATGAGATTAATAATAAAAGGTATTAGTGGCAATGGGATGTGACTGTTCCCTCTCTCTGCAGAGAGGCAGGATGCACCCACCAGAGTGCAGGCACACATGGCAGGCTCTCTCCATTCATCCACCCACCCACCCATCCATAAATCCATCCATCCATATTGCAGGGTGGGGTAATACAGGAGCCATCACCAGGGCAGAGGGAGGGAGGTCTCGGGATGTGGATTCTCTGTTTGTCAGAACTTAGTTCATGCTGCCTAGAAATGAACCCCTCCCCCCGAATCGGTGGAAGACACAGGGTGTGCTGTCACCCCCCTCGCCCCCACTCGATCTGCACTGGTCTGACATGTGGCACCTTGCCGTCTGACCTACTTTCTGTCACAGAGGTGGTGTGTATGTATGTTTATGTCGGTCCCACCTGCTCCCCCACACTCAGAACCTCCTTCCTGTCCCCCCTACACCCCCACCCTGATTGTTGCCGTGGGGACAGGAGGCGTGCTCCGGGTCCCGATCCAGCAGGATGTGCTGCAGAGCGGCTGATGTGCTGCAGAGCCTTACAGCTGCCTGCCAGTAGCCTGCTGAGCAATTTTCACCAGGTTTTAACAGGTTTAGATGGTGTATCTCCAAGGTACAATAATCATACATATCACTAAAACATCCATCCATCCATCTTCCAAAACCGCGTATCCTTCAGGGTCGTGGGGGGTCCGACCCCGAGGGCTACAGGTGCAAGGCGGGGAGCAACCCAGGATGGGATGTCAACCCATCGCAGGGTACACCATTCACTCCCACACTTATTCACTCCCATGCTTATTCACTCCCACGCTTATTCACTCACACGCTTATTCACTCCCATGCTCATTCACTCCCACGCTCATTCACTCACACACCATTCACTCACACGCTTATTCACTCACACGTTTATTCACTCACATGCGAGTCACTCTGCTGGCTCATGCGGCCACCAGGAAGCTTAGGATGAGTAACTCTAACTGATACCTTCACACACTCACCCCAAGCAGCAGCACTGATGGGTCATGTGACTCCAGAGTAAGGTAGCGTTTTCAGATTTTTGGCACTTTTAAAGTGATTTTAGAGGCAGAACCCAACTGATTACCTCTTTCTCCTATTTTAAAACACTTATAAAATCTGGCCGCCCACCCTGCTGGTACTTATCGATTGTCCGGTTTGTGTTTATTGACAGGCCCGTTGGCTGTGTGCATCCTCAGAGTAACGATGCCTGACAGGAGCTCGTTAAGCCCCTCGTGACCAACACAGCATCTCCCTCAAGCCGAGGCCTTGCTGTTTTATATATAATTTTTCTGGAAGACGCAGCCCGCGATTCTGCATCCCTTGCTGGATGTACAGCACTGACGCAGACATGTTTCAGGATTCCCCCTTACCCTCCATCTGTGGATCGTTCAGGACGGTGTCAGTCCCAGCCCCCAGACCCCAGCCGCCAGGCCCAGGAGTGCCCGCGTAAACGGGCCTGATCACTTGACACTGTGGTGAATCCCACTATCTGGTACCCCTAGGCTCACGGAGGGATAATGGGTTCTGATCCCTGATGAGGGAAGACTCTGTATTCACCCTGTGAGTGATGTAGGATAAATGACGGGGGGAGTGGAATTCCCAGAACTGGGGGAAGTCAGGTGACTCCACCTGACCTATCATGATCATGCAGAGCTGGGTTCTGTTCCCTCTGTGGGCCCAGGATGCAGACGCTATCGATACCCTCACCTCTTTCGGATGATACCAACTATTCTGACCTGATGCCAAAATGGCTGACTGTTGTCGTTCCTGTTCACTGCTGGCCCTGTCTCCACACCCCTGTCAAACAAAAGGCTTTGTTCTGTCCTTCCATCCCCAAGGATCAGCGAAGGGTGCAGCTGCAGACGCCTGTAGAGTGAGGTTCCACCAGAAATACGTCACCTCCACAGGAAACATGTGATATCAACTCTGTGTTCCAGCGAATAAACCCTAACCTTAACCCTAACCCTCACCGGAGCTCCACTTTACGTCCTTAAAGATCACATGTTTCCTGTGGAGGTGACGTATTTCCGGTGGAGCTCCACTCTACAGGCGTCTGCAGCTAGACTCTCTTGAAGGATCATGGTTCTGTTCACCCTCATGCCCACAACAGGCCTCATGTACACATTTAGCTAAAAAAAGGAAATAAAAACTGCAAGACAAAAGCAGATCTGTGACTCAAACCCGCTGCTGTGTCACAGGGCTTCCATCCTGACAGGTACTGAACCCAGAGAGAAGTGTCTTGTTTGTAAACCTCTGTGCAGCACACAAGCTGTGCAAACAAACACATACGTCTATTTGCGGGACAGAAAGCAGACTGTGCGCTGGTGACACAGCCATCCTTCAGATGTCTCATTCCCAGTTAGGAGCGCAGGACGGCTGCCCAGCAGCCCACTTGGGTTGCTTTACGGCCACGTGCCACCGGTCTCGTGCCCAGAGGCTGCAACGGCTCTGCGTGAGGCAGCTGCCAATCCGCCCGGAAATTTCCAGATCCCGAGAACCGGCCATATAGCAATGACGCTATATGCCCCCCCAATCCCAACAGCTGCCCGCTCACAGGAAATCAGCAAAAATGCAAAAGTCCAAAAGCTAAATGAGTGAGAGATGATGAAATATGTAAAAAATTTCAGATCCATCCAAGAAGCACGGATATCTTTGTTCTCGTAAAAAATCCTACATGTGGATACTGAAGTGAAGTGACTCTTTAGTGTCCCTCAGGTCCACTTATAGCCCACCCTGCCCCACCGCCGCCACCCCCAACCTGGTCCTGGGCCTTCTTCTTCTTCTTCTTCTTGCCCCAGCAGCCCGAACTCTCGCCGTCCTTGCCCCCGCCCCCGCTGCCTCCGGCATCACCACACAGCAGGCCGTCCAGCTCCTCAGTGCCCATCTGCTGGCCTTGTGAGGTCTCAGCGGCCAGGCGGTACGACAGGTTCCTCAGGATGCACACGCAGTTCTCGATGGTCTGTGGCGAGAGCACCAACCGAGGGCTGTTTAATTAATGACCTGTAATTATGTTAATCTGCTTTGACATGGGGTATAATGCAGCGTCCATGCAAGCTTTGGTGTAATCTGTACAGTGTAATATGCTCAGTGTAATTTGCAGTGTAATCTGTACAGTGCAATATGCCTAGTGTAATTTGCACAGTGTAATCTGTACAGTGTAATATGCTCAATGTAATTTGCACAGTGTTATATGTACAGTGTAATATGCATGGTGTAATCTGTATGGTGTAATCCAGTGTTTCTCCAACCAGTCTTCGGGACCTCTGAATTTTTTATCTCTCCCATCTCCCAGGGAATTAGGAGAGAGTAAAAATGTAAATTGTATGGTATAATCTATATGGTGTAATTTGCATGGTATAATCTGTAACCTTCATGAAGGATTTTGGCTATACCCACTTCAAATATTAAGCTTGAACGAGAAATAGATGATTATTTGCACATTAAATTATACATTAAACGTGTTATTGATTTTCAGGTCAAATTAAAACCACGAACAACAGAGAGCTGCAGACACTTAATGAATGTGAAGGTTTTATGGCTTTAAGGAGAGTAGGTGGTATTACTTCCAGAGAGTGTATACATAAGGGGACAGTGGTCTTATATAAGGTGCAATTTAGAGCATATAAACTGCAGATTGTCCACTTTATTAACCCCTTGATTCATAACGCTTAGTTGGGATAAATTCTGCATATAGCTGGAAATAAGTGGACGGCATTCCCTCATCTCTAAGTGACACTGTGCTTGTCATAAGGTGCTCACACCCATATGAACATAAAAAAATGTTCTTTGGGAGTGGGGACCTTGTGAAATTAGTGGCCCCGGGACGCTTTCTATCTGCCCAGTTCTCAAGGCTTGAGTGTAGGATTGTTGGATTTTTTTAAGGTGGGGGGGTATAAGAGGGGCCATAATTAATACAGAGAGGCCAATTTTATCATTAGCCAATAATATATTTCGAATCAGTGAGTGATGAGAAGGGGCCAATCAGCTTTCAGCAGGGGCTATTGGACACTCCTACATTCGCCTCTGCTATGTAAAAGATCGTTAGCCGCTACGAACAGAAGCATCACCTAAGCAACCATGTTTCCACGCGTTCTCAGGGTGCGGCCATGGCAACCTTTGGAAGACGGCCACATGTACAAAGCCCCCCCACGGACACACCTTGCTGTCGATCTCGCTGCTGCCCAGCGCAGTCTGGATGACGTAGAGCAGCGCGTCGGTGAGGCCTTCGCACTCCCGCATGCGCCGCCGGGCCTCCTCCCCTGCCGAGCTCACGTTCCTGCGACAGGGGTCAGGAGGTAAGAGCGTGTCCTCCGTCCGTGGGCCTCAACCCCGTCACTCTCTCCACAGATGACATGGGGGTCTCGTTCTCTGCTTCGGCGGCAGAAGACCTCCCTGTAAGTCTCGACTCCGGCTCCCTTCACACGGTTCTCAGATTTAAATGGGGGCTGATTCAAATCCCAGGGTCGGCAGAGTGATGTCACCGTTGAGCCCCTGAGTGAGGCTTGCTTTCCCAAAAATGTATGTTGCTTTACATTTTAAATAAATATAAAGTATTATAAACCGCGCTTTTCACAAAAGTAAACACATGCAGAATGAAACGGGAGACGGGAGAGAAGCGATGTTTAGAAGGTAGGCAGGAAGCGACTGGTCTGTAATTATACCATTAACATGTATCACTTTTCTGCCTGTGCTGCACATGGAATGAAGAAAAGCGGCCAATCCTGAAATGCGCCCAAAGAAACCAAATGTACATCTCAGTATAATGTCACAGGCTGGCAGCTGCAGCACGGAGATGCTTGGCATTAAACGCAACGCAGCATCCTTCCTAAAAGGATGCCAAAAATCCCTCTGTTCAAATAAAGGTGATAGCTGCAGACAGTGAGTAACAGAGTGCATTTTGAGGAGTTACAGCAATAAATCTTCAACGCAGTCCTGCTTTTTATTGCATTATCTACGTAATGGAAAAACCCAATTTGTACCAACTGCTTTACTGACAAAACAACACTCCTCACAATACACAAGCCTTACAATTATGATTTCTCAGTCAATGCGCTGCTGTGACACTAAAACACAGAGAAAGGTAAATGACATTAACAAGCACAGGGGGGTTTGTTGAAGTCAGTGCTGCAGTAGGGAGGACTGTAAAGAGAGAAAAAAATCGCCCACGAACCTGGCTTTCGTGCAGGTTACTGTCTGATATTACAGGAACACTCTGAAGAGAAGCCTGCAAGCTAAATGTCTCCCTGCTGGTTTGTTGTGGAGCACAGCGGACATTCCTGACATCTCCAAAGTGATCATGCCATCAACTGAATCCATAGGATGATTTCACCAGTGCCGCTTTCATCCACCCAGAATAAAACAGATATACTGCCGTACAGCACTGCACAGAAATACGACTGTACATCACAGCACATACCAGCACACACAGCTATATAGACAGGGTACTTCTCTATACATCTACGCAAAGATACTACTACTGTTTGATTGTACTGCTTTCTGTTATGCTGAGTTACTTCTTACTCTGTCCTACACATGGACAATACTGCTTTCCGTCACACGGCGACACTTGTTACTCTGTCATACACATGGACAGTACAGCTTTCTGTTACACAGAGACACTCGTTACTCTGTCATACACATGGACAGTACTGCTTTCTGTTACACAGAGACACTCGTTACTCTGTCCTACACATGGACAGTACTGCTTTCCGTCACACGGAGACACTTGTTTCTCTGTCATACACATGGACAGTACTGCTTTCTGTTACACAGAGACACTCGTTACTCTACCCTACACATGGACAGTACTGCTTTCCGTCACACGGAGACACTCGTTACTCTGTCATACACATGGACAGTACAGCTTTCTGTTACACAGAGACACTCGTTACTCTGTCATACACATGGACAGTACTGCTTTCTGTTACACAGAGACACTCGTTACTCTGTCCTACACATGGACAGTACTGCTTTCCGTCACACGGAGACACTTGTTTCTCTGTCATACACATGGACAGTACTGCTTTCTGTTACACAGAGACACTCGTTACTCTACCCTACACATGGACAGTACTGCTTTCCGTCACACGGAGACACTCGTTACTCTGTCATACACATGGACAGTACTGCTTTCCGTCACACGGAGACACTCGTTACTCTGTCATACACATGGACAGTACTGCTTTCTGTTACGCAGAGACACTCGTTACTCTGTCATACACATGGACAGTACTGCTTTCTGTTACACAGAGACACTCGTTACTCTACCCTACACATGGACAGTACTGCTTTCCGTCACACGGAGACACTCATTACTCTGTCCTACACATGGACAGTACTGCTTTCTGTTACACGGAGACACTCGTTACTCTACCCTACACATGGACAGTACTGCTTTCCATCACACGGAAACACTCATTACTCTGTCCTACACATGGACAGTACTGCTTTCCGTCACACGGAGACACTCATTACTCTGTCCTACACATGGACAGTACTGCTTTCTGTTACACGGAGACACTCGTTACTCTACCCTACACATGGACAGTACTGCTTTCCGTCACACGGAGACACTCATTACTCTGTCCTACACATGGACAGTACTGCTTTCTGTTACACGGAGACACTCGTTACTCTACCCTACACATGGACAGTACTGCTTTCCATCACACGGAAACACTCATTACTCTGTCCTACACATGGACAGTACTGCTTTCCGTCACACGGAGACACTCATTACTCTGTCCTACACATGGACAGTACTGCTTCCTGTCACACAGAGACACTTTTTTCTCTGTCCTACACATGGACAGTACTGCTTTAAGTCACACGGAGACACTCGTTACCCTACCCTACACATGGACAGTACTGCTTTCTGTCACATGGAGACACTCGTTACTCCGTCTTACACAAGGACTGTAGTCTGTTCTCTAAACAAATACTCCTTGGCCCACAGAGGGACAGCACTCTCCTCTACCCTAAAGAAGGAAGCTACCTCTGTCTTCTCCATCTTTCTCCACTACAGCATGCAAGTTAATTATCTACAGAAAGCAGACAGAGCCTCCTGCCGGCATTACTCCTAAGGAGTATCCTCTCCTTTGGTGTCAGTGTGGAGCTCCCAGCAGCCACTACTCTGTTCCTACCCTGGTCTCCAAAGGCCTGTTCTCTCTCCCCCCCCACCCCTTCTCACCCGCCTGTCGCATTAGCGTGCAGCAGCGCGGGCTGCAGGGAAGCACGCGCGCTCCGGCGAGCCGGCGGGTCGCCCAATCTCGCATCTCCAAATGGGGTCTTTGACATCGGCGGCGGTGTCGCGTTTCCATGGTGACAGTCTGGAGTGCCGTGACGTTGAAAGGGGGGAGGGGCCAGGCTGAGAGGTTCAGCGGATCAGCATGGCAGTGTTCACACGCACCCAGCATACATCAGTGTAATACATACCCACACACACACACCACACACACACCACACACGCACCGCTTCTGCTAACAGCTCCCCCCCCACCCCCACACATCCACACACGTCAAACTCCCACATGAGCCTCATTTACAACATGGCTTTATGCACCTTAACACCTAACGGTGCCATCTATACCGTCTGTGTATCAAGCGCATCAACACCTCAGATCATCATCTTTGAGTTTCTCCATCTGATTCACTGGTGGAGACACCGCATATTTCCATACATTTAAATTTCAGGACCCTACATAAAATTTTAATTAACGGACAATATTTATGTTTGAAAATAAAAAGGCAAAACAATCCTGCTTGACATACGCTGCTCTCCAGTCGTGTTAATGTGGCCTTTTTCTGACTGAGCTTGGCATGCAGTTTGTAGTAAAACATTTTTAATTGGTTATATTGACATGCTTAGCTACAACAGACAGCTGTTGCAGAAAAACTGAATCTTTACAGAAATCTTTCAACTCGTGATAAAGCAGAAGAGCGAGTGAAACCTTTTGGCGGTATTATATAACAGGTGTACGAACCCACAGCAGACGCTGAGCACCATATGACGACTTCCTGTATGGATTTCCGCAACAGGTTTTTCATCGTGCCCAGCTTCCCACCTGCTCTGGTGACAAGGCGACACGATGTGATAACAGGCAGGGGCCTCAAGGGGGCGCACTACTCTGCTGCCCCCAGCCCCTTTACCATCCACTCAGATGTCCTGCTCCTTAACGACCCATGAAACTGATTAATTAGCACACCGAGTCCGGGGATCGTCGCATTAGGTGCTGCTGTTGCTTGCCACATCTTCCCCTGCCACTTGTTGTGGTGTTGATGGACCAATTTGTGGCCGTCCGATTAAAATTGTGTCCATTGTGTCTCATTTTTATCTCTCCTCTCCTGAAGAGACAGTAACTTTGGGAGAAACCACTTTATCTGCTCCTTCTCAGGCAGGTGAGGAGGTAACAATTCTGCGAGTCCTTTGATGGAGGCGTTTACACAAGGACATGTGTTTAGTGACCTGCACCACATTGAGCAAGGGTGCATTAAGTCACACACCACAATGCATGCGCAGGCTACATTGTTTATTGTAAACTGGGGGCATGTTAAGACGGTATCTGTGACTGGAAAGGCATGGGTTCAAATCCCAGGGTCAGCAGAGTGAAATTGCTGTTGGGTCACTGAGCACGACCCTGAAACCTCAATTGCTCCAGATAGTGGCTGACCTTCCTGTTACTATTGTGTGCGGCTTTCAGTAAGAACAGCTGCCAAATAAATAAATGCAAATCTCCAAGTATGCAGACGTTCCTGGACATAAAAGCTTAGCGCCCCTGTGACAACCCTGTACCCCGCCAATCTCTTTGCACTTCCTACTGATCGCGGTGCAGCTGTCCACTATCAGAAAGACTGGGAAAATTGCAGGCGCTGATTTAATGGGATCCTGTGGAAGGAGATCACCTCAACCCCCCCCCCCCCCCCCCCCCCCCCAAGGTGGTAAAATAGATAGCGCCACCCCCACTCGCTACGATCTGTGAAACGGTGCGAGGAGAGCGACAGCCTGTCGGAGAGACACACCGCTGCACATCTGCTTCCTACCAGAGAGACACACCGCCACACCTCTGCTTCCTATCAGAGAGACACACAGCCACACCTCTGCTTCCTGTAGGAGAGACACACAGCCACACCTCTGCTTCCTGTCAGAGAGACACACAGCCACACCTCTGCTTCCTGTAGGAGAGACACACAGCCACACCTCTGCTTCCTGTAGGAGAGACACACAGCCACACCTCTGCTTCCTGTAGGAGAGACACACCGCCACACCTCTGCTTCCTGTAGGAGAGACACACAGCCACACCTCTGCTTCCTATCAGAGAGACACACAGCCACACCTCTGCTTCCTGTAGGAGACACACAGCCACACCTCTGCTTCCTATCAGAGAGACACACAGCCACACCTCTGCTTCCTGTAGGAGAGACACACAGCCACACCTCTGCTTCCTATCAGAGAGACACACAGCCACACCTCTGCTTCCTGTAGGAGAGACACACAGCCACACCTCTGCTTCCTGTCAGAGAGACACACAGCCACACCTCTGCTTCCTGTAGGAGAGACACACAGCCACACCTCTGCTTCCTGTAGGAGAGACACACCGCCACACCTCTGCTTCCTATCAGAGAGACACACAGACACACCTCTGCTTCCTGTAGGAGAGACACACAGCCACACCTCTGCTTCCTGTAGGAGAGACACACAGCCACACCTCTGCTTCCTGTAGGAGAGACACACAGCCACACTTCTGCTTCCTGTCAGAGAGACACACAGACACCCCTCTGCTTCCTATCAGAGAGACACACAGCCACACCTCTGCTTCCTGTAGGAGAGACACACAGCCACACCTCTGCTTCCTGTCAGAGAGACACACAGCCACAGCTCTGCTTCCTATCAGAGAGACACACAGCCACACCTCTGCTTCCTATCAGAGAGACACACAGCCACACCTCTGCTTCCTGTAGGAGAGACACACAGCCACACCTCTGCTTCCTGTCAGAGAGACACACAGCCACACCTCTGCTTCCTGTCAGAGAGACACACAGACACACCTCTGCTTCCTATCAGAGAGACACACAGACACACCTCTGCTTCGCTGCGTCGGCTTTGCACATTCCATTTATTCCCTGTCACTCTCAATAAACCCGATGCCGCTAATTTGTGCACATCGGCATGATACTCACGGAAAATAATCATCGCGGGATTCAATTAAGCGGACGTCTAGCCTGTGCCGCTCCGCTTCTTGCTCGTTTTCCTTCACCGAGACGTTTTCCCTCAGCCTTTGTTGTCCTAAGTCACTTCTTACCGCTTTCAGAATGTTTCAAAGCAGCAGTTTGTTAATTAACAAAATTGAGCATTCGCAAACATCGTTAGACAGACAAAAACAATCTTTTTCTTTGTCATAAAAGGTATTGATGCCACTGGCTGAATGTTCAGGGCAAAATGAGGACGTGAGTGGTTGAGGACATTTTGTTATTAGGGAAACGATACATTTTCCCACATCTTATTTCTTCACCAAAATGGTTTTAAAACGGTGTTATGAAGGTACCTTATTAGACAGTTTCCTACACAAATACTGACATGCATGGGGAGTTCTTCAGTGGCACATAAAATGAGATTCAGACCTTCAGTTGTAACAATATACAAACCCAAAATACGACACAGATTTTAGAGTTAAAGTGAAAGTACACTACAGCCGAATCAGGGGTAGTGTGTGGCTCCGTTGGTTAGAACGCCATGTCTGTGAGCGGAAGGTTGCTGGTTCGAATCCCCGGGTCAGCAGACTGATGTCACCGTGGGGCCTCTGAATAAGACACTTAACACCCAGTTGCTCCAAGGACTGACTGATGCTGCTTTTTTTTAAAAAAAATGCATGTTGCTTTGGATAAAAGTGTCGGTTAAATGGAAATCCACAATCCTGTCAAGCTGACGATAACAGCGGATAAGAGAATAAATCCATAAATCCTGTATATAAATGCATTCCCACTTGCAGGGCTACTCTGGAATGTACAAAAACCCGAGTAAGGGACCAAGGCCGTCTCTGTGCCTTTCATCGCGTGCTGTTTGCCAAACCTCTCTCTCCACGCGAGTCGATCAACACGGCGGGTCTCTTCTGCGTATGTGCCGGACTCATGGACCGCTACGATCCACATCCTTGACTGAGACACGGGAAACCGCACAGCACAAAGAGCACTGCCTACCAACAGAAGCTAAGCACAAAGCCACAAGAACACTAAAAAGGCTCTGAAGCAGTATGAATGGTAGAATCTACACCTCACTTGTCTATCTACCTCTGCTTCCTGCACAGGGCCTTAAAATTAACACTAGCAGTACACATCACAACTTCGTCCCACATCCACTTCCGACTATTAGCACCAGGCACTGACATGCTATCTGATTGGATGTTGGCAGGTCATGTGACCCCCTTCCTGACACAAACAGTGTTTCGCTATGGGGCGAAGCTCACGCCTTCAGAATCCGCCCTGTGACAGAGCGCTGACGTTGCAGGTCATGCGTGCGGCTGACAGGCGCGTGCTTAACCAGCCGACGGGTCCTCGGCTCTGTCACGGATCCCATCCCGGTCTGGAAGATGCTGTGACAACACCATTAATCAAGGGAGTCGCTCTGCCTGCCGAGCCGCCTGTCACCACCACAGCTTGTGTCTTGGCATCGAACATAAAGGTGTCTCCCGCTGTCTCACGAGTGCGGGGTCCCTCTCATCCTAGACAGATTAAATTGTTAAATCCCCCCACTCTACTCCAGGGTTACACGGGCCAAGGGCCTGTCTGGCCCATGATTGTGCTTTGGACACGAACCCGGAGCAGTAACTAAATTATCTAGTGCCTTCTTGGTCATTTAACTACACGCCCGAAAGTGGAACACCCCCCGCGAAAGCCTGAGGGAGTATGCTTTACGAGTCAGAAAATCTATTAGCGACTCCTGAGTTGCTTCTCAATGTGTCTTTGTGTCAGTCTCTGTCTAGGAGGGGGGATTAATTCTAGGAATGTTGCCCCGGTGGTTTATAAATGCATCCGGTCCATGGCAGAATTACGGCCGAGCAGAGGAAACCACTTACAGACGCTCCGCACTTAAACTGAGATGGACACGAGAGGGAAAGACCTGGCCTTCTGTTGCGTGATTCGCCCTTCGTCTGTCCTGCAGTGGCCAATCAAAGATCTAGATTGTAATGTGTTCCTGGCTTTTTTACAATCAGTAAATCTCGCTCCCTGCGACGTTATGGGTAAACAGGGAACAAAAGACATTGATCCAGATTGGTCAGGAGGACCTGTGAGAGGATCCATTAGTGCACTGTCAAAATTAGTTTTAGATGCAGTATGAGGTGGGAATGAGTCAAAGACCAAAACAGAAGTAGCCCAGATATCTAAGGTTTTCTCTCTAGGTGATATTTGTGATGGAGTACTCCCTGTTCAGAGCTGCAGTCCACAATCATCCAATGTCATATGGAACAGATGAATGACCAAAAAGGTTATCCCCGCCTGTATTCGGCGATGGCGTTGATAGTAAGGTTTTACTGCTTAATGAAACACCCGGCTGAACATCAGCGTGAAAAATGGATGCAGGCTGTGACTGTTGGCAAAGCTAGAACTAGAATCACGAAAAACTCGCCTTGCGAAGATGGTGTATGACAGAGCAGGCAGAAATCCATTCCTGGGATTCTTGGGGATCTGCTTTAGAGGCTCAGGAGTAAACACAGGAACAGCTAATGAGAAAACAGTGTACTCCTCTCTAGAGGAAAAAAACAGTGTTTGCCATAACAGCCTATATACAAAGAAGGACTCAGATTCAAATAAAAGGTATAAAGTGCATTTACAGCTCAAAACTGAACTGACAGAGTTTGTACAATGGGTACAATTAGTTTGAATGAAACGGGATGTTTAAATATAAGCCCCACACCTATATTTGGGGTTTATTTGCCCCCGAGCTCTCCAGGGAAACCCAAGACACTGGACAAAGACCTGACCTTCAGCAGAATGCAGTGCTGCCAGTGTTGCTATGGATACAAGGTGGACTAAAGCCTGCAGGGAGGTTGAGCCCAGACGATTGTGCCTGATTACCTTATTTCTCAGGGGCCAATTCAAGATGTCCTACAATCAAAAGGCACAAATGTGCCATGGGCACATAAATCACAAATCATGAGTCATTAGTCCAAGGTAAACACACTGTAGACGAGGACATTGTAGGACTGCTGTCGATGAATAAGTTTTATTAAACCTGCCCATGATAAATTTAGTGCAAATAATCATCATCTTCATCATCATAATGACAATAATAATGTTTTCTGCATTGGACTGACATCCCATCCAGAGTGTCCCCTGCCTTGTGTCCTGTGATGGATTGGCTTCCTGTCTAGGGCATCGCCTGCCTTGTGTCCTACAGAATGATGGACTGGCTTCCCCTCTAGGGCGTCCCCTGCCTTGTGTCCTATGATGGACCGACATCCCATCCAGAGTGTCCCCTGCCTTGTGTCCTGTGATGGACTGGCTTCCCGTCTAGGGCGTCCCCTGCCTTGTGTCCTATGATGGACCGACATCCCATCCAGAGTGTCCCCTGCCTTGTGTCCTGTGATGGACTGGCTTCCCGTCGAGGGCGTCCCCTGCCTTGTGTCCTGTGATGGACTGGCTTCCCGTCTAAGGCGTCCCCTGCCTTGTGTCCTGTGATGGACTGGCTTCCCGTCTAGGGCGTCCCCTGCCTTGTATCCTGTGATGGACTGGCTTCCCATCTAGGGCGTCCCCTGCCTTGTATCCTGTGATGGACTGGCTTCCCGTCTAGGGCGTCCCCTGCCTTGTGTCCTATGATGGACTGGCTTCCCGTCTAGGGCGTCCCCTGCCTTGTGTCCTATGATGGACTGGCTTCCCGTCTAGGGCGTCCCCTGCCTTGTGTCCTATGATGGACTGGCTTCCCATCTAGGGCGTCCCCTGCTTTGTGTCCTGTGATGGACTGGCTTCCCGTGTAGGGCGTCCCCTGCCTTGTGTCCTCTGATGGACCGGCATCCCATCCAGGGTGTCCCCTGCCTTGTGTCCTGTGATGGACTGGCTTCCCATCTAGGGTGCCCCTGCCTTGTGTCCTGTGATGGACTGGCTTCCCGTCTAGGGCGTCCCCTGCTTTGTGTCCTGTGATGGACTGGCTTCCCGTGTAGGGCGTCCCCTGCCTTGTGTCCTCTGTTGGACCGGCATCCCATCCAGGGTGTCCCCTGCCTTGTGTCCTGTGATGGACTGGCTTCCCGTCTAGGGTGTCCCCTGCCTTGTGTCCTGTGATGGACTGGCTTCCCATCTAGGGCATCCCCTGCTTTGTGTCCTGTGATGGACTGGCTTCCCGTGTAGGGCGTCCCCTGCCTTGTGTCCTCTGTTGGACCGGCATCCCATCCAGGGTGTCCCCTGCCTTGTGTCCTGTGATGGACTGGCTTCCCGTCTAGGGTGTCCCCTGCCTTGTGTCCTGTGATGGACTGGCTTCCCATCTAGGGCGTCCCCTGCCTTGTATCCTGTGATGTACTGGCTTTCCGTCTAGGGCGTCCCCTGCCTTGTGTCCTGTGATGGACTGGCTTCCCATCTAGGGCATCCCCTGCTTTGTGTCCTGTGATGGACTGGCTTCCCGTGTAGGGCGTCCCCTGCCTTGTGTCCTCTGATGGACCGGCATCCCATCCAGGGTGTCCCCTGCGTTGTGTCCTGTGATGGACTGGCTTCCCATCTAGGGTGCCCCTGCCTTGTGTCCTGTGATGGACTGGCTTCCTGTCTAGGGCGTCCCCTGCCTTGTATCCTATGATGGACTGGCTTCCTGTGTAGGGCGTCCCCTGCCTTATGTCCTGTGATGTACTGGCTTCCCGTCTAGGGCGTCCCCTGCCTTGTGTCCTGTGATGGACTGGCTTCCCATCTAGGGCGTCCCCTGCTTTGTGTCCTGTGATGGACTGGCTTCCCGTGTAGGGCGTCCCCTGCCTTGTGTCCTCTGATGGACCGGCATCCCATCCAGGGTGTCCCCTGCCTTGTGTCCTGTGATGGACTGGAAATGCTTTTTTCTCAGTGGCCAATTCAAGATATTCTACTATCAAAAGGAACAAATGTACCATATGCACATAGATACACTTTTTAATCAACAAATCTTCATGACTTCTCCATGACATCAAGGTAAATTTCCAAGAATCAATCCAAAAAAAAATGTCTTTGTTCAACCCACTCAGGAAAAGTGTTCCTTGTTATGTGATCATCATTGCATGACACCATCACACACATGCCAGCTGCTCTGACCTTGCATTCACCCTTTGCGTATGGATGTATCTTCCATTGCATGTCATTTTACAGACGTGCATGTTGCTTTTTACAGACACATATGTTGCTTTTCTCTCTTGTTCAGACACACACTATCAAAAAAGCTGCATAGTTTAATTTCATCTGGTCTAATAATGACTACATTTTGTAGCTATCATCAAATTTCATTAATTTATTCCTTACATTTGAAATAACAAGAAACAATCATTACTGAGTTGTAAAAATTAGCGCTAAAAGGCAGTATTTCCACATGCGGTTATAATTACCCTGATGTGACATAAGTGTGATATACGTGTCACAAAAGAACAAAATGATGTTAATTTGAAGTATACCCAACACGTTATAGAATGTGCAAAGTTGAAATATCAGACATTATAAAATAATAATAATAATAATAATGCCATAAACAGATAACTCCACGGTGCACTTCGCATGTAAACACGGAGGAAGGTTGGTCTTTGGATGTGTTGCTACTATTAGCCCCTGCGTGGAGTTATAAGCTAGAAATGACTTTATATCTTTTGTGAAAGTATTTATTTAATACCGTATATTAAATGTGTTCCTTCCAGTAACCACTTGAATGACACTGACTCTCTTTCTCGCTCTCACATACATGCCTCTTTTGCATGATCTTTCTTTTGCTCCTTCTGATAACTGGATTTCATACAGTCTTTACACATTCTGCTCTTCAAGTCAACAATATTTATTACAAATATAAATTTAGCACTATTTAGCACTGTCCACAAGACCACACTAAATGTATAATTGTATTCCGTCTAATACTGTCCAATAATACACTTCAAGATAAAATTATATTGTTCTTTAGTGACAAATTTATGTGTAAATCACACTTATGTCACATAAGGCAATTACTATGGCATGCATAAATAACGTCTTTTAGCACAAAGTTTTACAACTTAATGATACATTTACACAGATTGTTACTTTTAACTTCACTTATTCCAATTCAGTCATATTATTCAGCATAACAAACAAAACAATGAACCTCTTTCTTGAAATTTTTACAAGTTTTGTGTATCGTGGTTATGATTAAAAGTTGCAATAATACCATATGGTAATGAGAACAGTAATGCATTACAGCCTGAATCCCTTTGCCCTTGAACAGAAAGGTACTTGCTACACTTTAATAGTAGAAAAGATTTTTAACATGTACATTCGTACCATGTTGACGTGGTACAAAATCGCATGTCACCATTGGTATTTAGGTGCATATTTTAATGCCAATACTGTGTATCAAAGTGCCATGTCATGATGTATGGGGGGGGGGAGAGAGATACCACGTCTAGAGAGGAAAATGCCATTTTCAGTCCCAAAAGCCGTCCATTCTCACGAGCTGGTCTGACGTGGAAAGTCTAATCAAGATTTCGCTCGAGAGAGACAGCGTTATATGCTGCACAGTTCACAAAAACCCCTGTGACTTTTCCAAAACTTTCTGATATTTTTTATTTTGCATAACTTTTCCGGGTCTGGAAAATGTCTTAATTCCATAATTTTTCCAGGATTTTCATGACTTTACGAACCCTGCAGCGTGCCCCCTGCCTTGTGTCCACGATGCCCCATCTACCTTATTTTCTGTGTTTCCTGGAACAGTCCCCTAACTCTACAACATTATATTTAATAAGCAATTACTGCAGATAGATGGATGAAATAGTATAATATGTAATAATATATTAATAATATATTTTTTTAAGTATATCAGGATAACTATAATATATAGACAGCAACAGCATGTCTCATTTAGAGACCTCCTGGACCTGCGAACGCCGCCATCTGACGTCCATGCTACGTGAGATAAGATGCCTTCGGCACTGTCAGGCGGCTCGGCTACCCGGAGTAACGTGGGCTGTGTGGTGCTAATAAAGGCTGCAACATCCCACAGTTGCACCGACACCCCTGCACACCGACACCCTACACGCTGACACCCCTGCACACCAACACCGCTACACATCGACACCCCTGTACACTGACATTCTACACACTGACACCCTTGCATACTGAAACGCTACACACCGACACCCCTGCATACTGACACCCTACACATCGACACCCCTGCACACCGACATTCTATACGCTGACACCCATGCATACTGACACACTACACACCAACACCCTTGCATACTGACACGCTACACACCGACACCCCTGCATACTGACACCCTACACACCGACACCCCTGCATACTGACACCCTACACACCGACACCCCTGCATACTGACACCCTACACCCCGACACACCTGCATACTGACAACTACATGCTGACACCCCTGCAAACCGATACCGCTGCACACCGACACCCCTGCAGAAAGGTAAAAACCCTTCAGTGTTCAAAGGAGAAACCTGAGATGTGGCATCTTATTCAAAATCTCACTGGGATGATTCCATAAAGGGAAATAAACTCAAAGAATTCTGCAACCAGCAGAGGGGGAGGGCACTTATGCCTGGGGTAATGGCAGCAGGTAGATGAGGCCTAGCGGGATGTAGTTTATGGCAGTAAGTATGCCGAGGGTAGGGCGCAGTAAGCATGTGGGGCACTGTAAGCGTTTTGGGGGCGGGTGCAGTAAGCATGTGGGGCACTGAAAGCCTGTGGAAGCCTGTGGAAGGCAGGGCATGGTAAGTGTGGGGCGCCATAACCCTGCGGGGCATGGTAAACATGTGGGGCACTGTAAGTGTGTGGGGCACTGTAAGCATGTGGTAGGCAGGGCATGGTAAGGATGTGGGGCACTGAAAGTGTGTGGGGCACTGTAAGCATGTGGGAGGCAGGGCATAGTAAGCATGTAGGGCACTGTAAATGAGTGGGGCACTATAAGCATGTGGTAGGCAGGGCATGGTAAGGATGTGGGGCACTGTAAGTGTGGGGCGCCATAACCCTGCGGGGCATGGTAAACATGTGGGGCACTGTAAGTGTGTGGGGCACTGTAAGCATGTGGGGCACTGTAAGCATATAGGAAACTGTAAGCATGTGGGAGGCGGGGTGCGGTAAGCGTGCAGGGTGCTGAAAGCATGCGAGGGGTGTGGCATAGTATGCATGTGAGAGGTGGGGCATAGTAAGTATGTGACGGGCGGGGTATAGTAAGCATGTGAGGGGAGGGGCATAATATGCATGTAAGGGGTGGGGCATAGTAAGTATTTGAGGGGCGGGGCATTGTTAGCATGTGAGGGGCGGGGCATAATAAGCAGGTGAGGGGCGGGGAATAGTAAGCATGTGAGGGGCGGGGCGTAGTTAGCATACGAGGGGTGGGGCATAGTAAGCATGTGAGGGGCGGGGCATAGTAAGCATGTGAGGGGCGGGGCATAGTAAGCAGGTGAGGGGCGGAGAATAGTAAGCATGTGAGGGGCGGGGCATAGTTAGCATGTGAGGGGTGGGGCATAGTAAGCAGGTGAGGGGCGGGGCATAGTAAGTATGTGAGGGGCGGGGCATAGTAAGCATACTGGAGGCGGGTACCTCAGGCAGCCGGTGGCATTGCGCAGCACCTGCGAGGAGTGCAGGTGCAGCTTGCGGTCCTCCTGGTGGGGGGATGTGTCCCATCCGGAATGCGGGATGATCACCGTGTTGGTGAGCACGGCCAGTGCGTCCTGGATGATGGGCATCTTCAGACCATCGCAGGACGACAGGTTCCACAGCACACCTGAGGCGAGGGGGGTGCGAGGTCACCAAGACATTCACAAGCACTGCAACACAATCACTCCCTGTTTCAGGTTTGATTAGGTAATTATTGTTATTTTCATACAATTTCTGCATTATTACGACCACGCATCTGTTACCATTTTCAGACACAAATCATACACATTTTGTCAGTTTATCACATTTATTGTTGTATTATATATGATACCAGTGTGAAGTGATTGTTACATTCATGATTAATGCCAGGTGCACACAGGGTTATGTATGAGACATATGACAGGCTCTTTCATCACTGTTCATGTTTACATGTTAGCCTTCAAATGATAAATGCAACATCGCAACAGTTTCACAACAAACACTGAATCTTGTTTTCAGGTACTAGGCTCAGAAAACTATAGAATTCCTGCAAAAAAAAAAACATAATTTCCTAAATAGTGTTTGCTTCAAAAAAATGTACGTTTCAGTACACCTAAGGGTCTGATGCCAACTGATCTTAATTTAGTTAATCACCATTACTTTAATTAAACAAGAATCTCATTTCATAAAGTGTTTTTAAAAAGTTAAACAAGCCATTGGCTATTCTATTATTACTGTGTCAGAAAACTGCTATCCAGTTAAAAAAGAACAAAAAGTCCTGCACTAAAACCAAAGACTGTGACTGCCAACAATTATTTCAATTATATAAAGAAAATACGGTGTAATCGAATCAGGGCCAAATCAGGATTAAAGCTGTCTTTCAAGACCTTAGATTAAATTAATCTGATTCTTGGAGTATCTGGGAATGTGTTTCCGATAAAGATCGCATTCTCGGTTCAGGATACGATATTGCCTTTTAGCTAAGCACACAGATGTCATCAAGAACACGGGGTTATGTTTAGCTGAGGAGCTGAGAAAAAAATCGGGGGAAAAAGCAATTTGTTGGGGAGTCCTGATAAGGAGAAATAACTTTGCTTCGTGAAATAGAAAGGCAGAGATCTGTTTGGCACTTAATGCCTCTGATAGTGTCCCAGCATTTTAACTCTATTGAACCACCACTGTCCAATAAAGACCAGACATTAAATGGAAATTTAAATCATTAATGTATATTTATCCATCCATCTATTCTGGATATGCAACCCTGCATGCTTACCAGCCCCCCCGAATGCTTACCATGCCCATCACAGGGCACAGGTAAGCGGACACCCTGGACGGGACGCCAATCCATCACAGGACATAAGGCAGGGGAAACCCTGGATGGGATGTCTGTCCATCACAGGACATAAGACAGGGAACACCCTTGATGGAATGTCAGTCCATCACAGGACATAAGGCAGGGGACACCCTGAATGGGATGTCTGTCCATCACAGGACATAAGGCAGGGGACAGCCTGGATGGGATGTCTGTCCATCACAGGACATAAGACAGGGAACACCCTGGATGGGATGTCTGTCCATCACAGGACATAAGGCAGGGGACACCCTAGATGGGATGTCTGTCCATCACAGGACATAAGGCAGGGGACACCCTGGATGGGATGTCTGTCCATCACAGGACATAAGGCAGGGGACACCCTAGATGGGATGTCTGTCCATCACAGGACATAAGACAGGTGACACCCTGGATGGGATGTCTGTCCATCACAGGACATAAGACAGGTGACAGCCTGGATGGGATGTCTGTCCATCACAGGACATAAGGCAGGGGACACCCTGGATGGGATGTCTGTCCATCACAGGACACACACCCTAGGCAATTTATAGATACTGATATGGATTGAGGGAGAAAACACATTGAAAGGATTCAGACCCCCAACTCTGGAGGTGTGAGGCAATAGCGCCCCCTTTGGAGGTACGTGCAACCTCATATATATACAGACACAATGTAACGTGGCTTTTAATTAATGTTTGTTTGCTTTTCTATTCACCATGGCAACATTCAACATATTATCTTCTGTTACATAATGATATTACTACGGAAAACCATCCATCCATCCATTTTCCAAACCGCTTATCCTATTGGGTCGCGGGGGGTCCGGAGCCTATCCCGGAATCAATGGGCACGAGGCAGGGAACAACCCAGGATGGGGGGCCAGCCCATCGCAGGGCACACTCACACACCATTCACTCACACATGCACACCTACGGGCAATTCAGCAACTCCAATTAGCCTCAGCATGTTTTTGGACTGTGGGGGGAAACCGGAGTACCCGGAGAAAACCCCACGACGACACGGGGAGAACATGCAAACTCCGCACACATGTGACCCAGGCGGAGACTCGAACCCGGGTCCCAGAGGTGTGAGGCGACAGTGCTAACCACTGCACCACCATGACTACGGAAAACCAATTTATAATACTTGTAGCTAGCATGTGTAAACCAATGTGTTTAACACTCTGAAATAATGAGAGGCGGTCACACTGTTCCCATTAACGTATGTTGTTTCCACGTCCTTGCAGTATCTTTGATAAGTTAGGGTTAGTGACAGATCGTTACAGGCCACCTGACACATGCATTCGTTGTCGGTCCTTGTTGTGAAATCCGATAAAAAGCTTCAGATTTAAGAGCGTGTAAAAGAAGGGAAATAAAAGAAGAGAGATAGGGCAAACACTCAGCAGGGAATGTACAGGCAGAATGCTGAATGCACAGCTATGAGGCAGTTTAGTGGTGAAGCAGGATTAAAGGGTCCATTTGTACGTCCTCATCTGTCATTTCGGTAAAACGGGGTTCGAACAAACAGACGGATAATTGTCCTATTTAGCAAAGCGGGACAATTCAACCTTCCGTATTGTCATTGCTGGGCGGCATTTACATAAACTCAACAAATCCCCCCAATCGCCCATGAACGACATTTAACAAACGCATCAGTAGCTAAGGCCGGCCGCTTTTGTCTGGTTACTGTCTTTAGCGTGCGCCTTCGCTTGTCGCTGACTGAGCTGTATGCCATTTCATACAGAGCACATGTTCATCCGGCAATTCACACATTGAATTCAGCTTAAACTCGCTGTCAGGCGGCTTGTTAGATGGCCATCAACAGAGGTGCATGGCTCAGCTGCAGAAAGTAAAACAAAAGTTTTGTTTCAACCAGCGAGCTGAAGGAGTCACAGTCACAACTGGTTGGTTGGAAACAAAATTTTCCTCAGGATTTTTACACTCTGGACCTGAACTTGCCACCTCTGCTGGCCACCAACAGGATTTTTGTTTAAAGTAATGGTGATTAACTAAATTAAGATTAAGTTGGCATCAGATTGTTCCGTAGACATATTCACACGCAACACGGGATGGCTGGAACACTGGAGAGAGAGCCCCCCCGAAGAGATCAGGCTCTGTGTTACAGGCTTTCTGACTTTGCTGATTAACGGCAGACTGCAGACCTGGAATCCTGTCTGCCAGACAGCCAGTCAGAAGAACAGGTGTTTCTCCTAAAACTGTCACCAGTTCGAAATTCATCTTATTAAGCGACGAAAGCTTCAAAGGCGCTGAAATAAGCCCCTTATTACATAGAGGAGTCCACAGTCCCATTTTCTGTGGGGCTCAGAACTTGAGGGTACCAGATTTGAAATATAAAATATAGCACTGGTGTGATTATCACGTGTAACAGACATGTCCATGGCAGCTGATGCGATTCTACGTGCTACGTTTCACGTGACAGCAACAGCACTTTGTGACAGCGATGTGAAAGGTGACTCCACTTCCCGGGCTAATTAAGCAAGCAAAGCAGGCCGACGATTACTGGACATGACAGAAAAGTTTTTCCTTTTGTGTGTCAAATCATTTTTAACCTGACAGGTAATGAGAACCAAAAACAAACCGACGCATCATTCAGCCGCCTGATGTCTTGGTAATAAGAGCTTTGCATCTGAGGTGACTGGGTACATATATTAGGATGGAGGTGAGTCTGCGCATGTACTAGGATGGAGGTGATTGGGCATATATATTAGGATGGAGGTCACTGGGCACATATATTAGGATGAAGGTGACTGGGCACATGTACTAGGATGGAGGTGATTGGGCATATATATTAGGATGGAGGTCACTGGGCACATATATTAGGATGAAGGTGACTGGGCAGATGTACTAGCATGGAGGTGACCACACATATAAGTTCCGTACACAGCTGGGAATCGAACCCCTAACCCCGGAGAGCAGAGCACACTCAGCTTGCATCTTTGCTCCGCTTGTTCCGATAGTTTCAGTCTAATTTACACAGAGACACATTCAATCAAACACGTTCACTCCAGAAAGTGGGAGACGAGGGCACATTGTAGCTCATTTGTGCCCTGAAAGCATTACCTTCATCCCACGATGGCAAACACTGTCGAGAGAATTTCCAACAGAAGAGCAGGAACAATGAAAGGTATCACTAAAATGTTATTAAACTCGTTATTCGACCGCACTCCCCTCAATTAAGGGCACATCCTCAGTAAAATCACTTACAGTAATTACATTTATAGTCATTCCCTGTTATATCTTTTTCCTTTTTTATGGTTCCTGTAATATTGATCTAAGGCGGCAGCACTTTCAATGCCTGAGGAAGAGATATTATGACAGCGGGCTTTTGACTTCTCCGAGCCTGCAAGGCGTCTCAAAATGCCAAAACGCTGGTAAAATGTTAATCAAGGTTCAAAATGGCGGCAGCGCTCCGCGATCAAGAGCCGTCAAAAGCCGAAATTGCTTCCGCCAGCTTCATGCGAGCCAGGCCCCCCCCCCCCCCCGTTCTTCGCAGCTAGCCACGCGGCACGCTCGGAGACGGCATGCTGTGCCGTGAGGCTGGAGGAGATGCGGGGGCCGAGCGATCGCTGCTGGCATGACGGCTGCTCTCTCTGTGAACCCGGCTGCGACAAGCCCCGCCCCCATCTGCAGTCCCCCGCTTAACATACCCCAATGTGGCATGTGGCTCAGCAGGTCAGGACAATATGCGAGTGCTCAGAAGGTTGCTGGTTCAAATCCCAGGGTCAGCAGAGCGATTTCCCCGTTGGACCCCAGAGCAAGATCCTTAACCCCTAATTGGTCCAGGCACTGCAAGGCTGTCACTTTAATAAATTAAATGTAGTCTTGGCATGGTGCTCCTAGAAGGCACTGTTACAGCACTACAGCTCTATATCTGCGCCTACATAAATAGATATACCCCCCTACTGGCTCACATGCGGAGCGGCTGGAGTGTCATGGCCGTCCCAGCTGAGGTGGGATGGGCCACACGGGTGTTTGCACACGCCGCTAATAGAGGGTCTCCAGTGGATGAGAGAAAGGTGCCCTGTGATCAGGCAGTAAATCACATCGGGGGGGCAGAGCCCAACAGTGACAGGGAAGGCGACCCAGGTGCCATGTGCGTGAAACAGCACTGCAAATGGATAGAGAAAACGCAGACTATAATCCATGCATGCGTCTATCCTGCTTATTCAGGGGGCCTGGAGTCTCTCCCCGAAGCCACAGGGGACAAGCAGTAACCACCAGTCTATAGTATTACATGCACATTTTATTAAGATTCCTCTTAATAAAACCTCTTGCACGTGTCTGGAAAATAAGCAGCACAGCCTATAAATAATGTTTTCACTGTTGTGGCCTTTGGTAGTAAAAAGTCAGATAAGTGGGACTTATTGATGTGCTGACAAATAATGAACAAGCACCAACAAGGGGACAGGGCATTAAACCAATCAGTGACTGATCCCGCCTCAGTTGCCCTTCTGCAGGAGCATTGGTTCTTTGGTATATAAGGCTTATTTTGAACATTGTGTTCATTTGCTCACTGCTGCCTGTGGTGTCGGCAGCAGCATGTCGAAAGTGAAGTCGAGTCATTTCTCAAGGGTTCAACAGCCTCCCCGTCCTGCTCTAGCGGATCACTGGCCCCCATTGAGTGCCCAGGCAGCTGCTCTCCAGTGTGCTGGGAGCATGGCCGACCCGAGCTCGGCTCTGCCGATCCGAGCACTCACCGCGAGCCTGCTCACGAAATAATGGCCGCCTGCCATTGGCACAGCAACATGCCACATGCGAGTGTGTGCGGCTCGAAAGCAGTCGGCCGTCTGAAAGCCACTGTCAGCGTTATTTACAATAGTCCCTTTAGGAGCCGGTCTGGGAACAAGGTGAGACACCATGTCTGGGTTGAAAAAGCACAGGAAAAAGCAGCAAATGCAACCAACTTCTTCTCGATAACCAAAGGCAATAATAATAATAAGATACCTTCAAAAGCATAGTCAGATATGAAGAACCAGCATGTCTGCAGAATAAAAAGTCTGACCGACACCTTTACTCATATTATGTGGGAAAAGGCCCATGTCTGTGGGAGAAGGGTTCATGCATTATAGAGCATTTATACACGGCTGGACGTCTAGATCAGACACAAAGAGGCAGTGGACGAGAAAGACGGACCCCCTTTTCCACGAAACAAAAAGCCTGCGATGACTATTCCAGGTACCTCTTGGTCACATGAGCAAAGTCATCAGGAAGAGTCACGCGTCCAAATGGCTCTAACTGTGATCGCGCCTTATAACAGACCGAGAAGACGGACGTCTATAAGCCATAGAATCTAGGGTCCCAGTGCCGGTGAATTTTCAGCAAAAACATTCAAAGTTGCTTCACTCACACTGATTTTTAATATAAATGTTAATCTTCCCACAGGATGCATGAGCTCAGTCAATTTGCCCAGTATCTCAGCCGTCGAGTGTCTCCATCAAACGTACCCATGGCTAGCTCTCCGCGCATCACCCGCCGACCGGACACCGCTGTAAAAGCAGTACGACCCCCACACAACGTACGCACCCCTTACAGAGAGCGACCTCTGCAGTGTGATAACTGACATAAGGAATGCCACATTCATTCAGATGCCATCACCCCAGTGTCACTTTACACAGCCTCCGTTTCGCACTGGAAACGTGGCAGTCTGTTTGAACCAACTCCATTTAATTAGCAAAAATAGAAAAATAAATCAATGGAAATCCTGTATGACAAGGATAGTGATTCATATCACACTTCCTGACAAACCCCTAAGACCTCTAGCATCCCCGTGCCTTTGAAAGAAGACTTTTTATTCTATTTTACAGGTCTCATAGTTTACGGTACTTTGGTGCAATGCTTCCCAACCCAGTCCTTGGAGACCCCCAGACAGTCCACATTTTTGCTCCCTCCCAGCTCCCAGCCAATCAACACCAAATGCCTAGCAAGGCTGCACTGTGATCTGGGAGGGAGCAAAAATGTGGAGTAATGGGTATTGGGAAACACTGCTTTGGAGAACAGATTATATCTATTTAATCTCTCAGGGAGCAGCATCGTATAGCTACTGCCCTCCTGCATTTCCTGGTTTTAAAGCATGCACTAAACTGAAAAGCAGCAATAAATACCAAAACAGAAAGTCTTTATGAAACACAGAATTCACAGGCAAGACAAAAACGTCACGGCATTAATGGGGAGCAAATCTCAATATAAAGAACTTCTGGAAAAGGAAATAAAGAAGAGAGCCGAATGCCTAAAGCTGAAATAACAATGTCCAGATGATGGCGCTGACAGATGACTTGTGAGGATGAGCTGTCTATCCCGGCAGGGATTCTCCCCATGCACTAATCCTCCTATGCAGAACAATTAGCTTTTTTCACCGTACGCTTCCAAACGTTGAATGCTGTCCAAATTTAATCCTCTCTTCAACGAGGATCACTTCATAATCCACAGCAAGCACGATGCGGAATTCCGAGATGCGTACCCATCCGCATGCGCGGCAAAACACTCCGGGGGACGTCAGGATTCGAGCAGGATAAATGGAGTGGCGTCGGCGATGGCTTGGGGTAACAGATGACTGCCACCGCTGAACACTGTCATTGTCACTGCTAAACGCTGTCACTGCCACTGCTAAATGCTGTCACTGCCACTGCTAAACGCTGTCACTGCCACCGCTAAATGCTGTCACTGCCACCGCTGAACGCTGTCACTGCCACCGCTGAACGCTGTCACAAATGACTGTCTCCCGGTGGAGAAACGAGCATCATCAGCATGAGAAAAACACAATGTGACGAGTGACGGATGATTTCTGATGGATGAAGCGTCATCTTAGATATCAGCTTATGCTTTACCTTCCAAATGTAGCCAGATGCTAATTAGCTAGCCAGGCACTAATTAAAACATCCCGCGCTAGAGATCCTGATTTCAGGGAGGTGGATGAGGGGCTGTGGGGGGCTGCTTAGGCAGAATTACCATACCACCATGGTCTTTTTGGTATTTTGCGTATAATGAGGTATTTTTGTTAGAAAAATAGTCCAACTCCCCCAACCAACCTCGGCAAATTACATCAGGAAATACCAAAATACCGCTACTTTTCAAAATGCTTGTCAAAATAACGTATACCGCAGTATAATATCTGGACAGTATTACGGTACTGAAAATCAGATCCTGATGATGATCCAGATGTTGTGCGACCAGGTGGGGCAGAGTTGCAGCCCTACAACTTCTTGCTGGCTAATTTTACCACTGCTGAATAACAGATTGACAGATTTCCAAGACATTGCGCATTATTTGCAGGTTTTGCAAAGCCATTATTTGTCAAGGAACTGCTGTCAATTTATGGGGTTCTCCCGGGAACTTAATGGAGAGGTGAGATGTCTGCTAATTAGCTAGCCGGATGCTAACATGCCAGTTAGCCCCTGACGTAGGTTTGCTGTAGCGTCAAGATTTCATTTCGCTGATCTGCTCCCGTGCCCCCGCCTCCCCCATGCCGTGGGCTGCCTACCTGTGAGCAACTCGCGGATCTCCACGTCCGTCGTCTTGCGTAAGAGCCGCACCAATGCAGGGATGCCACCACAGTTCTTCAGGGCGATCTTGTTGTCGTCGTTGGCCTTGCCGTAGACGAGGTTGCGCAGCGCCCCGCAGGCGCTCCGATGCACCTCGCTCATCCGGTGGTCCAGCAGGTCCACCAGCAACTGGATGCCCCCCTGGCGCCGGATCTATGGACAGCGGAGGGGTCAGGGGCCTGTACAGTGATGCCGAGGTGCACCTGAGCGATGTGAGTGCTTTCTGTCTTACAGAGGTGCACAGATGTGTGTTACCTTACAAGAAAAAAAGGAACATTCTGAGATGCAGCAGCTGAGGAAACCAGCAAAACTGATAAAAGTTCATCTAAGGTTTGGCGGAGAAGAAAATGGCCTCAAAAGGCCGTACAGAATCAAGAAAAGGCCTGAAGCCAATCGATCGTCTGGTGGGCATCTCTCCACTGCCGAGCGCAACCGTGCATGGCAAATTCCAGGCAGATCAGCCGGACGCATTGGTCCAAGACGAAACAGGCAGGCAATAAGAGCCCTGGCTGCCAATCAAAGATACAGATAACTGTCTGAGGGCGGGGTTGATAACTCACAGGCAGTAAGATCCCTGGCTGCCAATCAGAGAGATGGATAAATGTCTGAGGGCGGGGCTGATAACTCACAGGCAGTTAGGGCCCTGGCTGCCAGTCAGAGAGATGGATAAATGTCTGAGGGCGGGGCTGATAACTCACAGGCAGTAAGATCCCTGGCTGCCAATCAGAGAGATGGATAAATGTCTGAGGGCGGGGCTGATAACTCACAGGCAGTAAGATCCCTGGCTGCAATCAGTGAGATTTATAAATGTCTGAGGGCGGGGCTGATAACTCACAGGAAGTAAGATCCCTGGCTGCCAATCAGAGAGATGGATAAATGTCTGAGGGCGGGGCTGATAACTCACAGGCAGTAAGATCCCTGGCTGCCAATCAGAGAGATGGATAAATGTCTGAGGGCGGGGCTGATAACTCACAGGCAGTAAGATCCCTGGCTGCCAATCAGAGAGATTGATAAATGTCTGAGGGCGGGGCTGATAACTCACAGGAAGTAAGATCCCTGGCTGCCAATCAGAGAGATTGATAAATGTCTGAGGGCAGGGTTGATAACTCACAGGCAGTTAGGGCCCTGGCTGCCAATCAGAGAGATGGATAAATGTCTGAGGGCGGGGCTGATAACTCACAGAATTTGCCTAAAGGCCTGGGCCATAGAAACACTCCTCTTTCATACCCCCCTCCTGGGGGTGGCCCGTCCTGCACCTTTTTAGTAGCTGCAGTAGTGTCGGCGATATATATCATAATAAAATTCCAAAGATAACTGCACTGTGGCTGAGATCTACAGCCAACCAGAGTGAGTAACCAGTCAGAAGGCAGCAAAGGGTATAACAGTTGCTCGGTAATACCAAGCCAATGGCAATTACTGAGCAGTGGTTGGGCGCCCACTACTGAAGACGGCAGACACTGACAGTGTGAGCTCGATGACTGGGGGGGGGGGCTTTCACCAGCAAGGTATACGAACACTGAGGCTAATTAGCACATGGGTTGGTTAGCTGTTTTAAGATGGCTGTTCCGCATGGGGATGAGTGTTCCTCTCAGGAAACATGTGGTATGTGGCATGGGGTCAAAGCCGGAGACTCCATTTCTATTTCCGGGGTTTTCCACCACCAGCAGCCTATGGATATTTGTCGTTTTTCCTCCAGGGACCTATAACCGGGGATTCTATTTGCAAACATTACATCGATGCAACGGCATCTTTGGGCTTTGAAAGGAGCTTTAGAAATGTATGATATTATTATTATCGTTATTATTATTATTTTAGGAGTAGTAGTAGTGCGGTGGGTATCGGTGGTATTTACAACTACTTGCATTTGTGTAAGGTGTGCCCCCCCCGCATTGGCCACAAACAGTCAGTACAGTAGGGGGGGGCTGCAAAGTGCAATAAACTGGCCCCTGGGGGTGGGGGAGCAGGGGGGGAGGATTTGGCTGAATGGCTGCCAATAGCAGTCAACATCCAAATCATAATTTTCATATATCGCATCGTTCAGGCCCAATTATTTTGTTAACGAAAACGGACAGACGGATACTAATTTCCGAATATTGCGGAGCTAACGCTGACCTATGGCCAACAGGGCGCCGAACGAGGAAACAGCTGTCAAAGCGGGAGAACGCGAGAACAGGTGGCGCTTGTCAGCTTGTGAGGTGAGAAATCTCTTCTCCCCTAATTGCAATAAACATTGATACTGTGTTTACGGAAATAAACGCATTAAGTAATCCGTTTGGCGGTGCCACCTGTGCTCGTGACTGGAGACTTACGCATATGTGAATTTCTTTTGTTTTCACGTCTTCATTGCTGGGGCCAGAAACAGAAAAGGCCTTTTTAAGCGGCGTGCTGTGGAAGGCCCAGTTCAGCCCCAAAGCGCTCTTTTTCAATGCTGACACAAAACAAATGGGTGTCAACCAATCAGGGCCACAAACGGCCACTAGCTAACTCTGCTGCTGATCCTTCTTTATGGTGCCGAATGTCAGCATACCGTAATGTTTGGAATTTAAGCCTTTCAGACATTGATGCACAGACCCTCACAATGCAAAACAAATGAGGGTTTAGATAAGAAGCACATTTTAGTTTCTTCTCGCCCACGACTCCTGCTACGACGCGTTAATACAACTGACACAACCTGAACACAATAGCACATACAAAAACGGCCCCAGACAGATAAGCCTAAATTATTTAAAGGGATTTGCCGGTTGCCAAAACAGCATGCGTTGAAGTCATTAATATTTATATCGGCCGAGAGCCAGGTTATCAAGGCTCGCTAAAATAATTCTCAGGCTATCAATATTTAACATCAAATCAAAATTATATCTCTATCTGCCTCATACGCTGTACGTTGGCCATATTCAATACTAATATTTAAATATAAAAGTATGTATGTTTCAAAATTATATTTCAATAAGTAAGTCAAATGTGAAACACTAGTGGATATAAAATAAATGCATAATTTTACAGTTAATATTTCTTTATTACTATTAACATAAGCGTATCTTTCATGTTAATTATGAATGAATATTTCAGTAGATATTTATTAGAGGTTATTTATAATATATTATACTATGTACTGTAGCCACACCATCGCGTCGCCTCATCCGGTAAATAAGCCAGCATCTGTGCACCATCGGAAGGGTGAAGCCTGGACCTGCTCATCATCAGAGGTGCAGTCTCTCATAGGTCCTGGAAAAGCTACTTCCCGCCCCCTTTGGACTAAATCTGGTATCTCTGTTGGTATCTCCCTCTTGCCCCTCCCCCTCCTCTCACATCCAGATTACTCACCATCCTCCATCACAGGACGCCTCTAAACATCCGTGACGACCTGTGCCGGCGGTGATAAGAGCGCCCCCCCGGTGGCATCAGCTCATCGATACGTGTAAGGAGAGGGGTGCCAAGCCGGTGGTTCATGCCAGCTTGCTGGCTATCTCCCCAGGATGTAACACGCCCAACTTTGATTCAGCGGCATGACGAGAACAGCGCACGTCGCCAAAGGCCCCATTCAGTGCCGTGTCCAGTGAGAAGCAGTACGCACTGCGCTCAGACACTGCCCATCCCGTCATGCAGTGGGACCGTACATCCCTCCGCCTCCTTGTCATTGTCCTCCTGAATGCAGTGTTCTGGCAGGGGCGAGGCCCAGGAGGAGACGGCCACTGGCGGCGTGGGGATTGCTCCACGCCTCCCCTCGCGCTCTGCCTGCCTTGGATTAAAATCACGAGGACGGCAGCCTCTGGCTTTGGTTTGGCAAACTCACTGGTGTCGCCGAGAATGCTTTGCAAGAGCACCAGCGCTCCTATAAAGCAGCCAGGCCACTGGACTATCTGCAGTCAAAGGGCTGCTGACGAGCAGCTGCACTGGGTGTCACTGTACCTCCGACTTGATCTTGTTGTCCCCGAAGCACAGGTGCTGCAGGTAAGCGGCGGCGTTGGACTGGACCGAGGGGAACTGGTGCTGCAGCATCTGGATCACCTCCGGCAGCTCCGGGTCCCTCCAGCCGAACTCCCTGCTCGCAGACGCACAGGCACACGCAGACGCACACAGGGAGAGAGCATGTGTTGGTCGGCTGTTGCCATGGCACCCCACCTTGACTCCGCCACACGGCCCTGTCTTCCCGAGCCCATATCTGCTGTGCTGCCCACACCGCCGCCCCTCACTGGACATGGGCCTGAGGGAACGTCTCAGAAAAGCTGCCTGAGGTGGGTCTTCTTTGTTACCTGACACCTTGTACTGGATGAAAACACTCAAAGACAACCTAACTAAGCTGGTGTTGACATGTAGTGTACATTGCACAGGCAGTCCTGCTACAACGCATGATACCACACTGCGAATCTGTTCTAATCTGATCGATATATTAATACCCAGGTCCAATACAATGCAGAATCGCATTTGTATTTGTATGATTTTCAGTCAGTCAGAGAAAAGCACTGCGCAAACTACAAAGCGTACGAAGGTCTTAGCGAGAAACACTACTGAAGTGAATGATAGTGATGTCCGATTTGTGAATGAATCGTTCTTTTAAGCTGGTTCCTGTCAGTGAACTGGTTAAGCTAGTTTTCAGAATTGAACTTTTCAAATATTCACATGCTGCACAGGTCAGTGTAATAAAAACAAGACAGAATAAGTCTTAGCCACTAAAAATCAAAAAATATTTGACAAATGAACATATAAAAACACACAGCTAATTTATTATTTTTATTATTCTATAATATTATGTATAAAATACATCATTCCCCTAACCCTGCTTGTCGCATTGGATATGTGTACTTCCATACGTGATTGAAAGTGAAAGTGAGGTTTTTCAAAAGCACATTAATCGCGTTATAGCAGGACTGACTGTACCTCTTAAGATCCACCGGCACTTTTACAGTAAGTAATTTTCTCCTTCTCATTTCTCAGTTCAAAGGTTTAACAGGCCAGCAACTCCAGCCACCTGCACACACATTGGGTTACTTAATGTGATTTAATCTGAGCGCGGAGATGGGCTTTGCACAGAAAGTATACATTTTATCGGGGGGCTTGGGAGTTAAGGGATTTCTCATCCACTGGGTAAAGAGGACAGCCGTGCGAGTGGGTTTACAGAAACAGCCACAAAGGGGCGGGTTTACACTCGTAAATGAATCCACAGATTTGGCGTCACAGTAACACAGATACAACTCAAGCACATGAATAGCGACAAATGCGGCACATTCAAAATATGACCTACTGCACCATCCCGAGAAGATTTCCTTGTTACACGGCCTTGTACTGCTCACTAGAGCCCTTCCAAAACAAGACAACTGCCTTAGGTCTCCGCAGTCCTCGCTGAGTAGGTGTCTCTATTTATGTGTTAGAAGCACGGAATATCAAAACAGAATTAGCTGCTGTACTCAAGTGAAGTGGAAAAAAAAGAGTATGTCTTAGTTATAAAAATGCCAGATCCGCACGAGGGCCGCAGTGATCTCCGCTTGCAGTTGAGAGTGTGTTATAGTGACAAGAGCGTAACACAGCTGCAGGGCGATATTCTCACTGAGCACTTTGTGGAAACCCTCTCTCAGGCGTCCACCAGCAGCCCGTGAGTACAGCGGCTGTGCCTGGCACCAGCCCGAGAAGATCGACCTTTATTCTGAGGTCCTTTGGAAATGGAGCCCTTTCGTCGTGGATCACTGCCATTATGGCCATTTTCTGAGAGGAGAAATTCTCGCTGTCGGGGTGGCGAGGTATCAAGTGGTAAATGTGTGAGCCAGGACAGCAGAGAGCAATTCGGGCAGGATGCTTGGACTCCCAACCACAAGTGCTGGGGGCAGTGTGAAAAACCCACAGCTACTCAGAGAGTTGCTAATTGCTGGGTAGAGCATCCCCCAGATGTATACAAATACATCACGACTCCTTGATTTGCATGTGGCTGTGTAGAATTGTAGCTCATGGGAGTTTTACTTACACAAAACTGTTCTGAGGCCAGACTGAAAAAAAAATGATTGGTCCAGATAACCAATCAGATTGTAGAAGATGTGGGTCTAAGCAATTAGAGGAGGTGGGACCAACCAATCACTTCTTGGTCCCGCCTCCTGTAATTGCTTGGACCCACCTCATCCACAATCTGATTTGTTATCTCTCTGAACCAATCATTTTTCATTGTGCCCTCAGAACATTTTTATGCAAGTAAAACTTCCATGGGCAGAATTGTACCTGTATTCACAGCTGTATGATGCACTGAAACTCAGGTTAAAACCCTTTAGACAGCCTTCAGTCCATGTCCTCTGCTGCTACACTGTCCCTGCTCCTTGGCCAGAGCTTAGATGTTACTCTGCATGGCTTATTTTTCATTTATGGAGCAGATGCTACATGATAGAGACCAGGGGCAGCCAGTGTCCCTAGAGCAGATGGAGTTAAGGGTATTTCCCAAGGGCCCAAGAGCAATATCAGTCTGCCAGCCAGGGGATTTAAACTAGCAACCTCCCGATCACAGGTAGTCCTAATGAACAGAGGCACACTCCCAAATAACCAGATTGCTGGAGACAATCTCCAACCTGTAATTTTGTTATGTTTTTCCAACAGGCCATATTTTACAACTGATTCGTGATAATGTTACACCGTTTTTTAACGAGCAGAAATAATGCTACTGGCGAATAGTATGACATCAGTGTTATCAGCGAGCAATGCGTTAACACAGGCGTCTGCGTGGGACGAGACGCTAGTCACTAGTTACGACCCGAGTCAGTTAAGCTACAACGATTCACAGAATTAATCTGTGTGTGGGCAGACTGTTGAGTGGAAAGGCAATAAAACTCAGCAAGCTATCAGCACCACTCATTACCTCAAATTAATAATATAAATAAACTAAGCAGGCAATGCATAAATCCAGTGGCTAACAGATACATGATTCAGAGACAGTACTAGCATATCTCACACCTGACTGTGAGGCCGTTTAGTTCGACTGTAATGACTAGCTTAGTCCCTCACAGGAAAACTTGCAAAAAGCCACTCGAAATTGTCGTCTAGTTACAAAACTCTAAAGCTTTTCTACAAAGGCCCATAGAAGTCTAAGATAAAAACATAAAAGTGAGTTTTTTTCCCCTTTCCCACAAACTTCCCTTCACCTGCTTTGCTAAGGCTTTCAACTAAAGCGGCAGTTTTAATCCATTTATTCAGCAGGACATTTTACCTGAGCGATTCGGGTTAAGTACCCATTTCAAGGCGTCTTTCTGGGACCCGAATGAGCAGCATTAGCATTACAAAGTCCCCGGCCCCCACCTGCACGATACACTAAACTTAACTGCTAAATAAACACTCCCAGTCAACAAGAACATCCACCCAGCTGTTCCTGTGTAAGGCAAGGCCTGTACGATGAGGTTCTGCTGTTAACGACACGCCACCATGGGCCACAACGGAAAAAACAACAAAAAAAACTACGATAAACTGATTGGACTGCTGCTGATTACAGACATTGCACGCAATGTATTCTCTGATATATGATGCACTGCAGGAACTCAGTAAAGAAAACAAAGTTTAAAAAATCCTAGTATGAATGATCCAGGCTGCTGGTTCCCCCGCATGAGGACAGACAGCCACAGACCCTGAGCGAGTCCCAAACTCAGGAAATAGGCACCACAAACGGACCCGGGCCCAGCCTCACTCCACCGGTGCCCCTGTCCCGAATGTCTCTGAGTCTCCCTCACAGTGGAGAAACGTTTAAAATAATGATGAGAAACAAAACACAGTGGGAGGTGGAGGCAGACCTCTGGGGGGGTGGCCCTCCACTACCCACAATACACTGCACCCTCGAGGAGCGGACAGACAGTCGCTACAGACCCATAATTCTTCCTGTGGCCTCGGCGTGGGACGGGAAGGACGAAGGAATTATTTAAATCACAGACGGCCTTCCGAGAGAAATGGGCCCAAAAATGTAATTACGAAAAGGTTAATGGAGAGCCAGGACGGATTCTAAAAAAATACGGCATCTCCAGATTGGCCTTTTCAGACCTGATTAGAACAGTCCTCTAAAAGGAAATACTTAACGATCCCTTCACTCTGCGGGCCTAAACTCAGCCGTATCCATGATGACGGCCTCAGCAGGTACGTAATGCTCTGGTAGGACAGCAGAGGGCAGCGCTATGGAGCCCTAGACCAGGGGGGCCACGGGGTCCCTTAGCAAACGCAGCCTTCACCAGGCCGCAGAAGCTGACCTGCCCAACCTACACCCCTCTACACATCAAGGACACCAGTCGCTCGGAAACGAAGCATCCTTCCGCAAACTACAAACTGGTACAATAAGTCTAATACTAATTTGCCCGTCAGTACATACATAGACACAACCAGAGTGCCTGAAAAAACTTCTGTTTCCGCTATAATTAGAATTATTACTAATATATATATCTGGATGCAAACACATCTTTGCCAGGCAGCCAAAACAGCACCAGAAGAGACACTGGCTACGCCATTCTTCACACATTTCCCTGAAATTCCCTTATTCCCAGCGTCTGTAAGGCTTTAAACAGGGATTCGTCCTCATCGTCTCATCTCTCGGTTCCACGTCTCCCCGGCAACCCTGCTCGTTCTCGCTTACGTTCAATCAGCCCGGCTCAACACACAGGCGTGACCAAGTGCGCACTCCCCCCCGCAGCCTCTCACCTGATGTACTTTCAGCCTTTCTTACCGTAACGTTTGTAATATTTACTCATGGACGTTTCACAAACTTGCCAAACCATTCAACACCTGCAACTGAAATACATCCGGCCGCTAGCCACGTCCGCGATGCTCAGAGTATTTTAAAACGCACAGAGAATAATTAATTCTGCGTAAGCTGTTAGATGTTTATGCGATTTTTATTATCCTGTGTGATTTTTCTAGTCATCAGTTCAATCTCGCCATCCAATGTGGTCGTTTAAATGATACTGAAGCTCGGTTCTGTGTCTCTGGCATGGTGTCCAGGATAAACGGTTGGAAAATGGATGGACAGGGCTTGACTCTAAATCCCCAAGACACCAGTAAGTGCCAAAGAGGCTCATTAGCAAGATTCCCCTTTGCAAACAAAACACTACTCCAGTCACCTGATGTGGCAGCTTTAAGCACACAAACATTGCAGCAGTTCAGGGTCACACGCCCACAAACGCTTCTGCATGGATTCCTGAAGGAAGCAGTAAGTGTTGGTACCTGCTAGGAGTCAGTTAAAAAAAGACACACACTCAGACACACGCACAAGAAAATAAAACTATGAATAAATAAACCAGGGGGCGAATCTGTGTCAGCACACAAAGAATGAAACTTCCCCCAGAGGAAACAGCTGTTACTGAAAAAGTGCAAATAGGTTGTGAGAGAAAATGACAGTATGATTCTGCATAATTGGCAGAAAAAGGCGGGAGAGGTACGACCCTGATGGACAGGCGTGCTGCTCAAGCAGGTAAAACACCATCTGGGAATAAACAGCAGGACTTTTATTTTATTGCTGAGTGCTGCAGACACACCAGCTCACACTCACACACGATCGCAAGCGACAAACCCACAGCTTCTCTCTCTGAAGGTCTCCAGAACTTAGTGTTAGACAATCGGCAGCGAATGATGGAATGTTAGCGCGGGAAAATCCAGCCCGGCAACCAATGGCAGCCGGATGGCAGGGAGGCGGCGCTTAAAGTCACGGCGCCTTGAAGACCCCAAGGAGGACAGAGATCCGGGGAAACTCCACCAGGCTGCTTCTTCACGGCTTTGGCTGAGAGCTGCAAGGCCGCAAGACCAATTTAGCGTCTTCTAATCAAGTCAACAGGCAGAGAGAAAAGCAAACGCGCCGCGCTACGTCCGGGCATGTAGCATCTCAAATCAAGGCTGAGTTACTTATTTACAGTTTGCGATTGCAGCCCAAAATAGAAGCTAAATCAGGACCATGGCCAATACGGGAGCCGTGGAGGAAGCGACTGGCGGGGATTAATTATGTGATGGGGGGGGCAGCTGCAGGAAACCCCCATCTCTGTCCCCCACCACTCAGCGATACAGCGGCTTCTGCAGGCCCGGATAATAACCTCAGCTTAGCCGATTAAACAGCCTTTCCCCATCAGGCAAAGTCAGAGACACACGTCTGTCATAAGAATTCATGTGAAGGGCTGGTCTGCAGATGCTGCGGCGGACCTGCACAGCCCCAGCGAAAGCAACAGCAACAGCAACAGCAGCACCACATTGATCCAGTAAATGAATTGTTTATTCGTCTACATGGAGCCACTGAAAATCTGTTTGTCAGCAAAACCCGCCAGATGTTCAAGTGCAAAGATAAAGAACAAATAAAAAAAGGGAGCAGCAAATCAGAATTTACCCAGTGTGTTCCAGCAAATGGAAACTAGGCTCATGTCTAATTATTTTACAATTATCACTACAGTGAGCCAAGCACAAACAGGCCATAATAATTTACCTTGAAACAGTCCCTTTAACCCAACTTCAGTATTCATATGTGTTACATGCTGAAGCTCAATGGCAGTGGGGGTTATTAGCAGAATAATACTGCTATTCAACAATGCAATATGGTAACTCCAATTAACCTCAGCGTGTCTTTGGATTGAGGGGGTAAGCAGAACATCTGGAGGAAATCCCCCAAGGGGGGAGGAACAGGCAAATACCACTCAATTGCCCAGGTGGAGACTCGAATGCAGGTTCGAGCAGTGTGAGGCGACAGTGCTAACAACTGCACCACCCTGGCAGGGATGCAGTCAATCTTTAATGCCGAAAATGTCCAGTGCTGTTTTAACTGCACGTACATCACTCATTTATTAATTTTTCACACAACAGCAAGCGAACAGTAAGCTCCTGTAGCTCAACAAGTGAAGCACCATTAAAGTATTTTTAAAATCTGCTTACACCTTCTATACCTGTTTGCACAATGTGCACCATGTTTTGCACTTTAAGCACCTTGCTGTGTATGCAAAAGAATTTTCCTGGGGGCAATAATGTACATTTTATCTCGTCATATTTTAGTTTACGTAACAGTGTCGACACTGAGCGACATGCGCCGCTTTGCGTCAGCGATCGCAGGGACTCAGCGCAGACGTCATCTATGCAGTAACGAGACACAGAATGCGCTGAACGCCATGCGATGGATTCTGGAAGGAACAAAGTGCACAGTGCTTACATTCCTGAGTATGTTCATATGTGTGAGCTGAGTTTTAATAGGGCAGCAGGCAGACAGACAGACACCCGGAATAAGAGGCAGTGGCTCACGCTGAGGGCACTGGATCATAATCAGCTTCCTATGTCCGTCCGCTCAATACCATCCTGGGCAGGGCTGCACAGCGCATATGCAAATACAGCACTGAGCAAAGGCCTCGGGCAGGTGAAGGAAATGTTTAAAGCTTATTATTAAAAACATCACTTAACAACAGAACACGGCCAAATAAACAGCAACTCAATTTATTTTTTTAAAGAATTTCCTCCGTTTTCCAAAAACTTACTGACACCCAGTTGGATGGCTAGATGAACATCGCTTCGGTTCCAAAACCTCTCCTCTGGGACACCTCAGCCATTCAACGTCTTTGTTACATTTCACCAGCAGCTCAATCAATTAACGGAATAACTACATTTTATAAGATGTTGATTACTGAAATGCAGTAGGCTAGTGGTTCAGTCAACAAATGCTTATACTGGACGGTGGCAGTAAATATCTGGGTGACTTTAGGGGAGGTTTCGAAATAGCTAAGCTGACACACTTTGACAAGTACAATATCAAAGTTTCATACCAATATGGTGATTTAAGCGTAAGTTTCTTTGACTACCTAAGACATTTGCAGAGTACTGTGTGTAGTATATAAATGTCAGTGTGTGTCTATTTGTGTGTGTGTGTGTGTGTGTGTGTGTGTGACTGTCTGTGTATGTTTGCATGTCCGTGTATGTGTCTGCAAGCGTCTGGGTGTGTTTGTTAGTATATGTGTGTATATTTGTGTGTGTGTGGATTCAGGAAGCAGATCTGAAACCTTTACTTGGTTTCCTGTTTCAGCACGTTAAACACTATATGGAAAACATGCCTTTATTAACATCCACCAGCACTGCCATGGCCAAAAAAAACATCCTCATCAGTTATACAAATCATCAGGGTCTTGCGCTTCAAACAGAAAAGAAACAAAAGAAAAGTCGTTTTGGACAGCTCCTACTTTGTGGACACAATAGGAGGGTGAGAGACAACTCCTATAAAGGGACACAATGGGAGGGTGAGAGATAACTCCTATCAAGGAACACAATGGGAGGGTGAGAGACGACTCCTATCAAGGGACACAATGGGAGGGTGAGAGACAACTCCTACCAAGAGGACACAATGGGAGGGTGAGAGACAACTCCTACCAAGAGGACACAATGGGAGGGTGAGAGACAACTCCTATCAAGGGACACAATGGGAGGGTGAGAGACAACTCCTACCAAGAGGACACAATGGGAGGGTGAGAGACAACTCCTATCAAGGGACACAATGGGAGGGTGAGAGACAACTCCTACCAAGAGGACACGATGGGAGGGTGAGAGACAACTCCTACCAAGAGGACGCAATGGGAGGGTGAGAGATAACTCCTATCAAGGGACACAATGGGAGGGTGAGAGACAACTCCTATTAAGGCACACAATGGGAGGGTGAGAGACAACTCCTATCAAGGGACACAATTGGAGGGTGAGAGACAACTCCTATCAAGGGACACAATGGGAGGGTGAGAGACAACTCCTACCAAGAGGACACAATGGGAGGGTGAGAGACAACTCCTACCAAGAGGACACAATGGGAGGGTGAGAGACAACTCCTATCAAGGGACACAATGGGAGGGTGAGAGACAACTCCTACCAAGAGGACACAATGGGAGGGTGAGAGACAACTCCTATTAAGGGACACAATGGGAGGGTGAGAGACAACTCCTACCAAGAGGACACAATGGGAGGGTGAAAGACAACTCCTATTAAGGGACACAATGGGAGGGTGAGAGACAACTCCTACCAAGAGGACACAATGGGAGGGTGAAAGACAACTCCTATTAAGGGACACAATGGGAGGGTGAGAGACAACTCCTACCAAGAGGACACAATGGGAGGGTGAAAGACAACTCCTATTAAGGGACACAATGGGAGGGTGAGAGACAACTCCTACCAAGAGGACACAATGGGAGGGTGAAAGACAACTCCTATTAAGGGACACAATGGGAGGGTGAGAGACAACTCCTATCAAGGGACACAATGGGAGGGTGAAAGACAACTCCTATCAAGGGACACAATGGGAGGGTGAGAGACAACTCCTACCAAGAGGACGCAATGGGAGGGTGAGAGATAACTCCTACCAAGAGGACACAATGGGAGGGTGAGAGACAACTCCTATCAAGGGACACAATGGGAGGGTGAGAGATAACTCCCGTGTGCAGTCACTATGCGGGCTATTAAAGTAATGATCCCTTTGATGCACTCCAACTGAAAACATCACAATTAAACTTGTTAAACTTCCTGAGTAAGGGGTAAAAGCTAATGCTGATTAAAAACAATAATACAATTGAATAAATTGAAACATTCAAGGTTTCGCCAGGCATGACTCTCCTATAAAAACACTGCATCCACCCCCCACATCCTCCGTGACTCATCAGCTGCAGTGATGATCATACTTAAAAATAAAAGATATACATAAAAGTAATTTGACACAAATAGGCCGTATTTCCTTAAGAATAATGACACACAAGGACCTCAAGATCTCAAAGACATAACTGGTCCATGTAGTCACATGCCATTTAATAAGCACTCCACTGATAGGTGGAAGTGGCCAATCATGTCAGTGTTTGGCAATCAGTCTCCATGCGGTTCTTGACTGCCTGTGATGATCACTCTCACATCATTTGCTTTGAACAGCTGTGCTCTGGGTGCAGATGGAAACCACCCCACCCCTACTGTCACCATCAGATGGGCTAAGAGGTGTCATACTGTCCCAAAAAGGCAGGCACGCTGGGGTGACTTTCGCTTTTCCCTTATGTGATGTGGAGCTGTGACCTTCTCCAGCATGAGGGAAGGAATAATCCTCCCCTGGCCCAGGACCCCTTGGGCCCTGTTTATTTACACAATCTGGGCCTAATGTGGGTCATTGTTTATTACAAGGACTATGAAGTCATCCCGAAGCTTCCGGCTCTTAAAAGATCAGAACTTTTGGAACTCTTTTGCTCCAGGCCTCCACGTGGAAGATTTCCAGACCGACGCTCCTGGCTCCCCAAGAGATCATCCAGCATGGCAAAGCTCTCAGAGCGAACGATGCCGTTTGCCGCTTCATTACCTCCACTTCGTCCCCGGACTCCCGTGTGCTTGCCACGCCTGCTGACGGCTAATCCTTAAGCCAACCAGTTCTGACACTGAGGTCGCCTTTGAGAGAGAAGCGAGGAGGCGGAGCTTTGTGCCAGAGGTTTACAGTAGCGAATCAGAGAATCGAGGAGGTGGAGACTTGAGTTTGAGATTAATAATAGCGAATCAGAGAATCGAGGAGGCAGAGACTTGAGTCTGAGGTTAATAATAGTGAATCAGAGAATAGAGAAGGCAGAGACTTGAGTTTGAGGTTAACAATAGCGAATCAGAAAAGTGAGGAGGCGGAGACTTGAGTTTGAGGTTAACAATAGCGAATCAGAAAAGTGAGGAGGCGGAGACTTGAGTTTGAGGTTAACAATAGCGAATCAGAAAAGTGAGGAGGCAGAGACATGAGTTTCAGATTTATGGTAGGTGGATGGTTCAGCCTCAGAAAGTACAAATCCAGACCAAGATTTTGTTTCATCCAACCAGATGAGAGTCACAGTTACTGAGTACTCAACTTGTTTGAAACAAAATCTTGGTCTGGATTTGTACTGTACTTTCTGGATTTGTACTGTACTTTCTGGACCTGACCTTTCCACCTCTGGATATTTACCACAGCAAATCAAAAAAGTGAGGAGGCGGAGCCTTGAATATGAGGTATATGACAGCGAATCAGACAAGTGAGGAAACCTTAACCATGAATTTAACGTTTATCACAGGGAATCAGGCTGGGCAGCATCTCTTAGGCAGTCCTGGGCCCCAGGGAGCCTGGTGGGGGGGTGTTTGCGGGCTGCTCTCTATCAGAACGGCGGCTGCCAGCACGGCGCCTCCACCTGTCCTCCCGGCTGCCTCCTCCTCGTTTAAGGTTTAATAAGGTAGCGCTTAATATTTAATGCCGACTTGGCAGATTTCCTTCATCCTGCCAGGGCACCCGCTACAGAGCACTGCAGGCTAGCTAGGCACCTCAGATCCAGCAGCCCTGAAAATGACCTCAAACATCAGCTGGTTCTTCTTGAAGGTTCTGGGCCACTCCTCACTTCACAGCAGTGCTTCTCAACTCTGGGGCCAGAGGACTGGGTTGAGAACTATGGATTTTAAATCAATATGGTCACACTGTACTATATAGGGCACAAATAATACAGTATTATGCTATTACTTATATATTAATTAACCATAAACTAAGTCTTTGTTACATACTGATCTCATGTCAATTCATCATTAATGAATGAATCATGACGCATCTGTTATCCCAAGCAGTTACTATATTCGTTAATGTATCCGTTACTTCTGTAAACCTCTGTGAACTACTGAAGGAACAAATAATGAATAACACAAGTGAAGTATTGTTCTCATGTGCATTGATCATTAATGTATCATGACTCAACTTTCATCTGAAGTAGTGACTATGTTTGTTAATGGTTTGTTCATGATTTGCAGTTCAGTAGTAACTGGGTTATTACTATGTATTTGTGTCCAGTCAAGCAGTGTTACCATAACATTTGGTACACTCTAACCACCTTGGTGCACCCTAACCACCTTGGTACACTCTAACCACCTTGGTACACTCTAACTACCTTGGTGCACTCTAACCACCTTGGTGCACTCTAACCACCTTGGTACTCCCTAACCATCCTGGTACACTCTAACCACCTTGGTGCACTCTAACCACCTTGGTACTCTCTAACCACCTTGGTGCACTCTAACCACCTTGGTGCACTCTAACCACCTTGGTACTCTCTAACCACCTTGGTGCACTCTAACCACCTTGGTGCACTCTAACCACCTTGGTACACTCTAACCACCTTGGTGCACTCTAACCACCTTGGTGCACTCTAACCACCTTGGTGCATTCTAACCACCTTGGTGCACTCTAACCACCTTGGTGCACTCTAACCACCTTGGTGCACTCTAACCACCTTGGTAGTCTCTAACCACCTTGGTACACTCTAACCACCTTGGTGCACTCTAACCACCTTGGTGCTCTCTAACCACCTTGGTGCACTCTAACCACCTTGGTGCACTCTAACCACCTTAGTACTCCCTAACCACCCTGGTACACTCTAACCACCCTGGTGCACTCTAACCACCTTGGTGCACTCTAACCACCTTGGTGCACTCTAACCACCCTGGTACACTCTAACCACCTTGGTGCACTCTAACCACCTTGGTGCACTCTAACCACCTTGGTGCACTCTAACCCCTTTGGTACACCCTAACCACCTTGGTACACTCTAACCACCTTGGTGCACTCTAACTACCTTGGTGCACTCTAACTACCTTGATACTCCCTAACCACCTTGGTACTCTCTAACCACCTTGGTGCACCCTAACCACCTTGGTGCACTCTAACCACCTTGGTGCACCCTAACCACCTTGGTGCACTCTAACCACCTTGGTGCACCCTAACCACCTTGGTACTCTCTAACCACCTTGGTACACCCTAACCACCTTGGTGCACTCTAACCACCTTGGTGTACTCTAACCACCTTGGTACACCCTAACCACCTTGGTACTCTCTAACCACCTTGGTACACCCTAACCACCTTGGTGCACTCTAACCACCTTGGTACACCCTAACCACCTTGGTACTCTCTAACCACCTTGGTACACCCTAACCACCTTGGTACACTCTAACCACCCTGGTACACTCTAACCACCTTGGTGCACCCTAACCACCTTGGTGCACTCTAACCACCTTGGTGCACTCTAACCACCTTGGTGCACTCTAACCACCTTGGTACACCCTAACCACCTTGGTACACTCTAACCACCTTGGTGCACTCTAACCACCTTGGTGCACTCTAACCACCTTGGTACACCCTAACCACCTTGGTACACTCTAACCACCTTGGTGCACTCTAACCACCTTGGTGCACTCTAACCACCTTGGTACACCCTAACCACCTTGGTGCACTCTAACCACCTTGGTGCACTCTAACAACAAACACCCTGTGCAGTCTCACCACCAGTATGCGTGATGTACACTAATGTAGCTTCATATCCTGCCAGTGGGTGGCGCCAATACAGACATCAAAGCTGAACCATGCAGGGAAGTGAAGGATAATCTAATAGCTCCCTTAGCTGGAACTAGTTTTGGGACAAGGTTTATGAGACAACAGCTTACACACTTCCCTCAGTCCTGCAAAAACAATCAGGGTGAAAAAAAGTAAATGCAACAAAGAATGAGTCATGTGACCAGAGGGTATATCCTAACATTTATCCAGGTTCAACAGCACAATGAAAAGAGCCTGAATATATTTCTGGAGCACAAAGCACATCTTAGCCACAGAGATGATGAAAAAACCTGCAATGCACCTTATGTTTAGCAGGTGAGAGAAATTGTTTCAATTCCCCAAATGTTTAAGGCGTTAAACAAATATTCGTCTGGCCCTCCTCATATTCGTTTCTCCAATACAGGAACAACACTTCACGACTTTCATGGTTTGTTCCGGAAACAGCTATGTTTTTCATTAACATAATGGATCTCTGATCCACCTGGGCTGTTCCCCCTGCCTGCAGGGACCTATTAACTGTTCTGGGAACCCCAGGCTGACATCAGCATGGACACTCAGGTGTTGCCAATTCAGCTTTACCTCCCCATGTTTCCCAAGGCCCCAGGCGGGGCCCTCATGTTTCCCGAAGCCCCAGGCGGGGCCCTCATGTTTCCCGAAGCCCCAGGTGGGGCCCTCATGTTTCCCAAAGCCCCATGTGGGGCCCTCATGTTTCCCAAAGCCCCATGTGGGGCCCTCATGTTTCCCAAAGCCCCATGTGGGGCCCTCATGTTTCCCGAAGCCCCAATCGGGGCCCTCATGTTTCCTGAGGAAACATGAATAAAGGCAAGGCAAAATTTACCACTAGAAGATAAATAACGTGCCCCCCCCCCCCATTTGAGCCAGAACGTGCTGCTATTTTATTTCACCCATGTGGTGATATCACTAGACCTGCTTGCTGGGCGCACACACCAAGTGTCATACGAAAGAGGGCCTCTTAGCAGAACCATGGGCGATGAGTAACTACAGGAACACCAGCTCCTCCCAAAAATAGACCAGCGCTGGATGGTGAATTTTCACACATTTCATTCACGAGGGCAAATACCCACAATGCCTCAGTCTGATGAAGTAAACGGCGAGGTCAGTGAGATGTAAAGCCGAGGGGGAGCAAGAAAGGCTCTGCACACGTGCGCTTCGGATCTCACACGTGAGAAGCAAACCGGCGAATCAGTCTAAAGTTCGACATCCTTTCTAACTTCAGCTGCTACTGAAACTTCCAACAGTCACAAAAAAAAGAGCCAAAGTGATAAAGGGTGAGAATGTACTGGGAGAGCGGTGTGCCAGTAAACCTGGGACCTGCATTCCTACCCGCGACACTCTGCTGTCTCCAGCACCGTTTCCCCGGCGATAATGAGTTCCCAGCAATGACAGAATAAATCACCCCAGTCTGGCCAATGTGCACATCCATCACATCAGCTGACAGTAAACACTCTTTTGTCATGGAGCTTAAAAACGTCCTACACTAAATGAAGAGCGCACACTTTCAGAAATCGGCATGATTAGGACGCCGCTGACTTGTGCAACACGGAAACAATCACAGCCAGCATTTGGGTCCTTTTTTTTACAAATACCAAGTAATTTCACTCAAGTACAATAAAAAAACGGAAATATTTTGGCCTTAAATGTGCTATTATAATAGGACTAACCAGCCCTGAATAGGTAACAATGATACTGGAACGTTTCCTCTATAATAAAACATCGTTTTCCCCACTCTTTTCCTTCTGCACTTACGACTATATACCTTTAACCCCCATCCATGCTTGCAGCTACTGCAAAATCAATAATCAATAATGGAAATCTGGTGCATTCAACAAAGATTAAAATGGAAGGAAAGGTCCAGACAGCAGCAGGCCTTTCAGAAACTAACATTGCTTCAAAAAATGGTTTGATATTGGCAGACCCAAGTCAACAGGAAAATGACCAATCAAAAGCACGGCTCGGCTTGAAGGCGTCCCTGATAATGACCAATAACATGAGCAAAGGCAGAGCTGACTGACAAGTACACCATTTAATCCTGCAGCGATCGCAGAAGCTGCTTAAAAAGCTCCCTCGAAATGTACTTCATGGGGTGAAAAGGAATTAAATCATGGCAGTAATGAAACAGAGACAAACCCTGACATGAACGACGCCTCTTCATGGGAACCAAACAGAGCAGAAGAAGAGAAACACTGAGATCAAAGAAGCTGCTGTAATATTGCTAATTTGTGTCAGCAACGGCACTGGGTGGCTTGATGGATGGTAATGTGGCTTCAGACATGATACACAATCATTAAAATCAACGGAAGCCTGTCTTCAATTGCCTGGAAACATCATTTTGAGGCAAATGGAATTTCACCTTCTGTTCTTTTCACAATTCAAATGTCAAAAGCACAGATTTCTCTTCGCAACTTATTTGCTTGAGTTCCTGAACGATTCGACTTACTAAAGCACTTTTGGCCAGTGGTGTTGCCTAAGTCTGAGTTCAATAATTAGCATCATGGCTGATGATCTTCTCTGCAGAGATCACAGCAGCATAGCTCGTTTTTGATTATTTAACCTGCTATGTGTAGCTACATTTGCTAAAGCGACCATCTTTTCCTTTCTTTAAACGAAATACCACGGAGTTGGCGAGCAATGCTGTCAGCCCATTGGGCGACAGAAGCGGCCACCTAGGGCGCCATCTTCAGAGGGGGCACTGACTTAGCCAGCCGATTTCACTTTGTGTCAGACGCGGGTGTCGGTGGTGAAGCTGGCTTAGGGCTCTGCATGGACCTCGACTGGCTCTGTTGGTGCTGGAAGAGGAGACCGCTGCAGAAGATGCTGGATCAGTGGTTTCGGGATGAAAGGCGGGGCCGTGCCGCTTCACTAAACTCCCCAGACGCACCCCACAGGCTGGACCTGACAGCACCTCCCTCAGGTCCAGCCCGCACGCCTACCGCAGTGACAACTTCCCCCGAAAAAATGCTGCACTGGCTGCATCGATGAGGCTCCGGAGGCCCAGAGGAAAGGGGAGCCCCTCAGGCCAGGAGTGATAGCACACTACCACCCCCGCAAAGGGGTGGCGCTCTCTTCAGAGAGCCTCAAATCCCGGCTGCACAGTGCCTCCGGGTCTGCGACTGAAGCCGGGCATTGTTCTCCTGGCTCAGGAAGGAGACCCAGTGGGCCAGCTCAAGCGTAAAGGAGCTGTTGGTTCTGAGGAATTAAACTGCTTCCCATGCCACCCCCCTATAGTCGATCTTACACCTGCCTGGTATGTCCTTACTAATAGGCCCCTAAGGCCTGCACACACCCTCCGTGTTTGTTTTCCCAGCTCTGTTACCCACTACCTAACTACCCTACGAATGCGACCCTGCTGATGCTCCCCACTAACACAACACACGTACTTCAAATTAAAGTTGTATCAATCACCTAACAGCTGGGAATCATTGGGCAACAGAAAGAGATACAAACCGCACACACGCTCAGGACAGATAATAAGCAGATCAGTCTTCTGCCGGTACTGTGTTTTCACAGGGACCGGTCCAAGTCCCAGCACAAGTTCTGCTGTCGTATCCTCGGCGTTCTGCTCCAGTAAAATATGCAGCTTCTTATGCATAATAAACAGCCAAACTATGTAACTTGACAGTCAGAATACTGACACTATGGGTGCCGGTGTGATTTTCAGCCCAGTCAATAACCCAGAGGTCATGTGCCCAGGGAAACGTTATTCTCCTAAGCAAGAGCCCCCGAGTTACAGATGTTCCTTATACTGACTGGCACCTATGGCAACGTGCCAGCAGGAGGCGATGGAGAGGCAGAGAACCACTGAACTTGCAGACAATATGAATCTGAAAAAACACAGTTACAAAGAGTACTGCAGTCATCTCAAACTCTGCTTGTACTAATTTGAGTAGCCCTTGCAATGACATAGATGTTAAGGAAAATGTAAAACAATCAAATTTTCCATCAATCAGAGCCACAATATACCACTAAAAAAAGACTTGCACCTAATCGCTTAACCTCATAGAGAGACTTATACTTATATATGCACTGTTTATTAGCATTAGCGTTGAACAATTACTAGAAATAGTCAGAGGGGTAGGCATACTGTATGTTTCCTCTTTTTTAACTCGAATGTAAAGGTTATGACGTGTAAGAGAATAACAACAAAAGTCCCCAAAGACTTCGCTTCTTTTTCTGCTTTTAGCCACAGGCCTTGCGGTTTTGTCCAAAATGTGGCAAAAGACGCCACTGTCAGGACACTCTTGGCTTGGCTAATGTTCTTAGCTTGGCTAACAAAGGGCTCCTCACTTGGCTAAAGTTCTTAGCTTGGCTAACACATAACTGCTCGCTTGGCCAATGGTCTTAGTTTGGCTAACGTCGGGCTCCTAACTTGGCTAATACTCTTAGCCTAGCTAACACATGGCTCCTCACTTGGCTAATACGCTTAGCTTCACTAACACAGGGCTCTTCACTTGGCTAATGCTCTTAGCTTAGCCAAAACAGTGCCGCTCATTTGGCTAATACTCTTAGCCTAGCTAACACAGGTCTCCTCACTTGGCTAATGCTATTAGCTTAGCTAACATAGGGCTCCTCACTTGGCTAATTCGATTAGCTTTTCTAACACATGGCTGCTCTCCTAGCTAATGCTCACCAGACCTAAAATTATATGGAAGCAGAGCCTTGTGAAACAGGCCTTGAATGGACCGGGATACGACTCCACATCTGGGCTGTCCAAGGGGGAAGAGAAGACAGTCGACGGATCATGGCACAAGCGGTAATGCAAATGTTTGACGGCAAGCGGGCCGTGGGCGGGGCATGGCTGTTAGCTATTCTCAGAAGAGTGATCAATATCAGAGGAACGCGAAAGGTCTGCGGCTCCAGGACGATCGCTCACATGGCGGACGGCTGTCTCGCCCCAATCCTCCAGGCACAAAACGTCACACCACATGAGGAAGCGAATCGATAACCTTCCACTATTCCCAAAGCAGCATTTATATTCATCTGTGCCTGACTATTTCCTGCATCCCATCTTCCCATCAAGCCTTCCTACCCCATAGCTAACAGATGCGATATTCTTTTACCAGTTTATTTGCTACTAGGTGCTAAAATTACTTAAAATATATACCCACTCAGGGGGTAATTCCGTCAAGTTGTTTGCACAGCTCTCCAGGAGATGTAATTCACATATTTGAAAAAAATTGCTATGTGGGTTTGCACATATACTCTGCAGGTGTGTGATTCGGGTGTTCGAAGCACCTGCAGGCTGGATTTTAAGATTCCAGGCGCTGAATGGCACATCTTCCAGTAATTACAGACAAAAGTATTGCCCAAGGAGCTGTGGCCATCAATGGACCAAAAGACATCCACACAACAGCCGGTGCTGCAGGAGCTCTGAGTGCAAAGCAGAGATGGAACCATCAAACAGGTTAGAGCTACTGTGCATCCTGATACACTTGGGTGATGCAGCAAATGATTTATTTAAGGAATAAGTGCAGGTCTCCATAGTGAATTTCTAAGCTTGATCTGAACCTCAATTAAAAAAAAACCTCTAAACGGAGTGAAACATTTTGTCCTTGCTTGGACATTTTTACCATGCCTGTAAAACTGCTTCCACACATTAAAGTGAAATAATTACTGTATGACTGCTCTGGATATCAACAACACATGCTGACAGAATTCACAGTTAGACTAGGTTCCTTAAAACGTGTCAGACTGAAAACTGACAATGCTGCAAATCACAACAGCTGACATAATACTTGGCATGCAAACATTTAAAAAAGGTATAAACTGTTTAAATGCATTTTATTCACCAGGATATATCTGTAAGTAAAGGTACGCATCTTAGCTACTTTAGACCATAATGACAGTAAATGACAGCTTTGGATAATTCATGTTGATCTTATTTAATTAAAAGGAATCTAACAACCATCATTATAAAATCTTTCAAAAATTTGACTGTACTGTATGTGCCGTGCCCCAATTGTCCGATGCTGCCGTGTGATTCGCTCCCTCATCCACCCCGTGTGGATTCCCCGTGTCCTTAGCTGTTTCCAGTTGTTTTTCATAAGTATTGTGTATTTAAGTCCACGTAAGAGTATTCCCTAGTCCTCTCATTAACGTTGCATGTTGCCAATGTCCTGTGTTTGAGTGACTGCTAATAAATCCCACATTCCCTGATCCTCCGTCTCCCTGCTCCTGCTTCCCCAGTTTAACGTGACAGTATGTTTACATATAAATTCAACAAATGGAATTACATGCTTATAAGGACAACTGACTGACAAACCGGTTACATTATTTTGGAAAGAGAATCGCTTTTTGAGTTAGATTACGATGGGATGTTTTTAAAGAGAAGCGAACCAAGATGGTGCGAACCAACATGGCAGATGACGTGAGTGAGAGAGCGCGACAAAGCATGAGCGAACGATGCCGAACGGCGAAGCGTGAGCTGCCGGTGCATCCTGGGATGTGAGCATGTGACCCCACTCCTACTCCTAACCTAAGGTCAAGCGGCCAAAACCTTTAACCTCAACTTTAATTAAATATGATTGCTCATTACATAGCATTAGAGGTCATTTCGTATCAGTGATACTATTTTACGTTATGCCTTGGTAATAAAAACCACGGTTAATATTAAGGACAAATTCCAAGTCATATTAAATGCATAAAGCCTGTGGCCTCGTTTTAAGCTCAGATCTTTAAAAGCACACATTTCAAAGCATAATTAATTAAATCACATCCTCTATGATGTCACTGCATACTTGGATCAGAGCTGAAGATCTCAGCTTTAAAAAGCTGAGAATATGTATATATAAATATACATATATATATGTATATATATTTTAAAAGCAATAAACCAACACAGGGCAGCTGTGTTAGACGCGATGCATTTAGCAGCAGAATCGCAGCGATTTCCTTTGCTGTCTAAGGATGGTTAGATGCCGTAAGGGATCCCAGAACCTGATTTCAGGAACTAGAGAAGCCATTAAACCAAAGAACGGGGGAGGGGGGGGAGAAACAGAGAATGAGAAGTAGAATGTAAATAAATGCTTGATTACTTTGTCATTCTTTTCTCGGCTTGATTTTGATTCCAGACAAGGAATTCGGGGTCGTACCTATCGAGAGACAGGCAGAGAGAAGAAGGTGGGTGTCTAGGTAAAAATGGAGCTGGACATAAAGAAAATATAAAGTAATCCTAAAATCAATCCATCGTGACCTCCTCCGCCTGCACTCTCATCACGACACACATTCACTTAAAGGCATGCATCAGTAAATGGCAATAAATGCAATACATGAATAATTAATATACTAATAAACAACTAAATGGAATAAGTGGCATAAAGTTAACTGTGCATGTTATAAAATACATACATCAGCCAGCAAATGTAACCCATTAGAGGTCAGTGCAGTTATTCTAATATTACATTAATATTATCATTATATTAATACAATATAATCATAATATTAAGACTATGTTTTCCTCATACAGCTCAGACAACACTAATGACAGAATAACATTAGTGTTTGTGTAAAGTTTATAGAAATAATAAATTTGAAAGAATGAATAAACAGAATGCAAACGCTCTCTACTGCTTGTTGAGAAACTAAATGGTTTTCTAACAGAGCCATTCGATTCAAATAGATTATGTATTTTTAATTTTTTTTCTTCATTTTTATTAAGATTGTAGTCATATTATCCTGCCTTTTGTTGTCATTCATTTTTGTTTTCATAAAGCCTTTTACCCAAATGTGGTATAAGCAAGCGCAGAGTCCTTTGGTGCGTTTATATATATGCTTTATATACAATGACAAGCCTGGCTTACTTTGCAGTGAGTGTCTACAGCCACTGGGGTAGTTTTCTCACCACTGTACGAATCCTCATCTCAACAGAACAACCTCCCCTTTCCCTCTGAGACACAAACACGGCTGTATATTAGAATCATGCACACCACGCCCCCCCCCCCCCCCCTTACTGATTGGTCAGTTCAGCATTCTGCGTATATGCATAATAAGACGAATCCACAACTATGCCGTGCAAACACAGTCAGCTGAGCCGCTTTGGCTGCGCTTACATTCGCACAGCTGCGATCTGCTGGATCCCACTGGAAGAGGATATGCAGTCTGGTGTGAAAAGCATCTTCCCACTGACTTGTAAGACATTTTACAAATCAAAGTAACGTTTTCGCGAATCTGCTTTAAACCCATTTCGTTATTTAAAACTAATTAGTCGGATGAGCAAACAAGGCTAACATTTTGATGCTAACAGCAAAAACTAATCTGTGAATAAGAAGTACGGTGGAGGATTTAAATTGTCCCTCCTGCCTGGCAGACTTAAATCTGGATGTGATACTTATGTTTCACATCTGTATCGCAGAAATGAATTCTACTGACTGAAATCAACACATAGGGTACCAGTCCAGCAAAAAGCTGACTGAAATACCGAGACGGGATTAAAGAAAATTAATTCTTTCTTTAAGTTTCTTTTAACCAATAAAAATGCACGAACATCAGTGGGTGAATGGCGAGTGAAATTCCCCCAGAGAGAGAGTGTAGGCGGCGACGGTGGAGCTGGCCGTGCCGATAACACGTTTCGGTAAAATGCTTTATGATCTCGGGCCCTGGTGATCTAATCGTAAAAGCTGGAGAGAGGTCAAAGGTCAGCGTGTACAATGCGGCTCCCTCCTGCACCCAAGGCCGTGTCTTTCTAACAACTAAGGCCTCTGACTGTTCTTTACTGTTCCTTAATAACCTGCCTCCCCCGATTTCTGACCCCCATGTGACCGCGTGTGTACAGTGCCCTCCGCTCACCTGGGATCCTTCTGGATGCTGTCGATGGAGGGCGACCTGGCCAGCGTGCCCTCCGGGGGCAGCGTGGGGCCTGACTTGCTGTATGGAGAGTCCGTGGAGGGGCAGAACTGCAGCGTGCGGTACGGGTCGGCGTAGGCGGCGGTGGCAGGGCCGGCGGCGTAGCTGCCGCGCTGGTAGGCGGCGCCGGCGGCGTTCTGGCTGCCTGTGCGCTGCAGGGGGGTGGGGTCCACACCAGGGGAGGGCGGGGCTACAGTGGGAAGGTCGGGACAGAGGAACAAAATCAGGAGCCGCTCACAGAACTGATTGCCGGGGACTGGCGACGTGGTAAGGGGCAGAGAACAGAATGGCACCATGATGAAAGGATGAGGGAGAAGGAGATAAAGAAGAAGGGAATAAGGGAGACAGAGGAGCATGAACAACGTCAGAGGAAAGACAAAGTCAGAGGCTGGTATAGCAGAGGCGGCCAATGGGCATGGATGCCCTGGCAGATTCAGGGCGTCCCTCACTTTACAGGTGCAGAAAGCGCAAATGAAGTATAATAACATGCTGATAAATAATTAATGGAAAATACATCCGCGAAAAACCGCGAAACAATGAAACGTGCCGCTTATTTGCGCTCTGCTTTTATGTATAATTGATCACATTATCGAGCTCTTGAAACGAATCGAAATATAAAAGTGCAGCTGGAGAAACGGCATGAGAGGCGCACATGGACAACGCGACGTCCGCTGGCCAATCAGCACCACGCTTTCACTTTTAAATCCCCAAACTGAATTAACCGGGTATATTGTTGAGATTATTGCTTCCCGGTGAGACCAGAATTCAGATTTCGAGAAGAAAATTAAAATGGAAATAAAACATGCAGCTGCCGGGAAATTATTCCTCGGCTCTGTGTCCCATCTCCCATAAAATATAATTATTGCCTGTTGACTGGAGGGGACAGCGACTTCGAGCCCCCTTTAAAGCCGACGAGAATGTTGCAGAGGACAACGAGCTGTAACGAGCTTTTCTTGCGCATGTTTATTCCTAGCCTCTGGCTGGTTCGCGGCACGTGTTTAAAGACACCCGCATTCCAGCATCAAGAGTCTGATGCTACGCGTCAGCGAAATAGCGCTTCCAGCACTAACAGCTTAGTACCAACACGCGTTCCCGGTGGATCCGTGTCGCGCGACGTGGAGATCGACGAAAACAGTTTAGATGAAATGCATCTACCTGGGGAAAATATTTCGATTGGACGTTTTTGCCCTCAAAGACTGTGATTAATTCAGAATGAACTGACGGTAATTAGGCCAGGATGGAAGATGGATGGATAGGGTGGCATGGGAAAGGTTCCAGAGGGTGTGATGGATGAAACTGCGTGAGGAAGGTGTGTTGTGGTCCGGCAGGCACTGAGGCGGGTAACCGCTGGACGTCCAATCTTGCTGGCAAACCAGCAGCAAACACATTAGATACAAAGATGCGCAAACACGTCTGCCTGCTAACCTGCTGAAATCTGGATCAGGCAGCATCCAACCAGAAGTGTTATCACTCAGGGTGACGTCAGACAGGCCTGCGTACATGTAGCATTACATGTTACATGTTGCAGCACTTAGCAAAAGCTGCTAGCTGTCCAGAGTGACGGAAATTTCACTCATTTATGCAGCTGTATATTTTACTTTATCTACTGAGAGACCCTAGTTTTCTGTAAATGTGCCTGTATTGCTAATCTATCATTATATTCAGAGAAGTTCAACCTCCAATGGCAGTGGATTCCTCAGGACAATTCACTGGTTAGATTATTATCCATCACATGGGCCATCTCCCTGGTCATACACACTTGGAGAAAGAATACACACACCTGCACACACACACAAACATACACGCAGACATGGACATACACACACAGGGACACACACAATTGACAAAATATCAGACTCCACACCTCGTCTGAAACTGCAGAATAGCTGGGATCAGGGGACATTTGCCTTTCATCATGGCCTACAGCAGCTTTTCAGCAATCCTGTTTTCAGCCTCACTAAAAGCTAATGAACTCCTCCTTGTAAGAACTCCTCAGAATGAAAGGCAGCGATAAAGGTCGGCATTCCACAGCCTTGATCTTTCTTCCCCTGGGGGGAATAATCAGCTCAGCCACTATCAAACAAACACATAAACAAAAGAGCAAACGATGCACACAACAAAAAAGAGAGATGTTATTACTGCTTGGCTACTTTCAAACAAACAAAAGAGCAAATGATGCACAGGGTGAAAAAGATGTTATTACTGCTCGGCTGCTATCAAACAAACATAAACAAACTAGCAAGAAGAAACAGAAAGATGTTACTACTGCTTGGCCACTGTAAAGCCAATATAACATAAACCATACAGCAAACGATGCACACAGTGAAAATGAGATGTTATTACTGCTCGGTTACTATCAGACAAACGCAAACAAAAGAGCAAATGATGCCTGCAGTGAAAGAGAGAGACCAGAAAAACCAAACTAAGTGGTCTGATGAAACACAGAATATGTACTGAGAACAATCAAATGCCATTTAAATGGATAAGATAGCAACTCCTATGATAACTTGATTAAGGAGAACATCAACACCATGCATCTTCGCTCCATGTTTGTTCTTCAAGTGGGTGGAGTTTTCTTTACAGACCAGGGGATGATGTGTGGCTTAGTGTTCACTGGCTGTGCCTGTAATCAGAAGGTCACCAGTTCAAATCCCAGGGTCCCCAGAGTGATTTTACCGTTGAGACCCTGAGCACAGCTCTTAACCCGCAATTACCCCCGGACTGGCTGGCTAACCCCTAACCCTAACCCTGCTTTCTCAAAAAATGTTTCACTTTGGATAAAAGCTAAATAAAATAAAAATAAAATGCCAAATAAAAATGAAAAATATCATCTTGCTTGGGCATATATTGGTGTGCATTCTGATTCGCCGTCCAGGAAAACCTCGCAGAACTGACTACAGAATCCCTGTCCACTTCGATGCTGAGGTTCCCTGGCATGACAAGGAAGCGGCTCTGATACACCAGACCTCATCCAAATGCTTGGTGAGCAACCAAACTAATGATTCCACATACCTATTTTCATCACATTCCTGTAGCTCAACAAGTAAAGCATGCAAAGGTTGTGGGTTCAAACCCCAGGCAGCGCACTTAGTGCGTAACCCTTCACTCTAACATAAGTCACTTTGGATAAAAGTGTGAGATAGATGTTCCCCCCTTCATACCAACCAATACCCCTTCTTCTCACACCCCCCGCCCTTCCCAACCTAGCAATCCAGGCCTCAGTGGAAGTCGTAACAATTTAGCAGAACGTAAATAATGGCAAACCTCTCACAGCCCATACCCACTCAGCAATGACATGCACCACACCTCCTTTCGTTACAGAGAGGACCTCAGTCTGGATGCTAAATCGTTGAAGTTTTTAAATCTCAAGTGAAGAACTATTACTTTAGATTTGCCAACCTAACACTTAACACATAACGCACCATAACTATGGCTGCTGCTGTACGTGCCATTTTTATCCACTATGATTGTCCATTAATGTGTCAATGCATGATCTGCATTCAAGCTCTCTGCATTCATTCCCACGTGTCTGGATGGTGACCGGGGCGTCTCTTCATCATCCTTCTTCCCTGTCTTTGAATTTTTCTGTATAAATGATGCAAGAATGTATCACATCCATTAAAGCATCTTAGAGTGATAGGCTCTATATAAAATAAACTGAATTCAATTATCATGCTGCATATTCAAAGCATGACTACAGGCCCTCGGTTCTGGCCTCTCACTCCATTCTCTACATTTCCATTGTTGAGGAGCCAGGAGATACATAGCTAATCACACTCTCGCCCTGACACAGAGCACCAAGCAAAAAAAAAGAGCCATGAGCTTCTACAGGGCACGTTTCATTGTCCACGCAACACATTATTGCAACACAACACGACTCTTACTGTCCATCTGCCCTAACCCTAAACCTAATCCTAACCCTAAACCTAACCTAACCTAATCCTAACCCTAACCTAACCATAAAACTAACTTTACACACTGACCTAACCCTAACACACAGAGCCCTGTGACACGCGACACCCTGTGACATGCCTGAGGAGACTGGCAGGCAGAGAAGATACTTCATTCCACGCTGACATGAAGGCAGAGGTTGCCTTTAAAACCATCTTCCCGCCCCTGCCATCGAAAACAATTAACGCCTTTCAGGACATTCTGTTTATTTAGCAGACAATATTAGCTAAAGCAAATTATTATTTTTTTTTGAGAAAGCAGAGTCAGACAGTCTATGGAAAAATTGGGGTTAAGGGTCTTGCTCAGGGGTGGCGTCATAGGTGACCTTCACAGGCAGAGTGCGCTAACCTGCTGATGGTGTGTTCCATTTGCCTTGGGATCCAATTTTCGGATTACGAGATAACGTCACATCCGCTAAAAACTCGGAAAAACCGAGTCAGATGCGTTTCATTTTCCACAGAAGTAGCGATAGCACGGACCCATATGAAAAAGAAAGATTTTTTTGCTTAGCCGGACAACCTGTCAGATTTAAGGCACCTCAGTTTAAATAGCCTTTATCTTCGTTCACTTACAATTAGTCCCATCTACCTTAAATACAACAAATAATCCGACTAATCATGAAATCCAATTCTAGCCCGGTTAATGGTTAGCAATATCAGTTGATAACACATTACGCACGGTGCTTTACGTATAAAACTCCGTAGCAACACGTCCATAGATAAGCTAGACGGTATAGTGTGTGTGACCGATTTAATGAGCCACAAATGAGAAGTAATGCTTAAACGGTATAAAACTACAACTTTCCCTTCTGTTGACAAAGGGCGCTGCCATCTTGGATTCTGAACTCGGGATCCTCTGTGCTGCTCCGAGATATTTCTCGGATCTCTAAGAAACGGGAGTGCGCATGTCGTCACTTCCAGCTTCAAAACTCGGAAACTGACTCGGAATCCGAGTTCCGAGGGCAAATGGACCATGAGTCACACTGCCCACTCGTCACTACAGTGGATGATGGGAAATGTAGTCAATTAATTCAGACGATATTTTACATGAGAATCATAAAGTAAGAAAGAGGCTTTCCATGCGAGCGGATGGGCAAGCCTATAACTGCAGACATGAGGTAAATGACCGCCCAGGCAGTGACAGCATCTCTGGAGTGTTCAGTGTCACAGCAACCACTTCTCTTGGGTCTGCACACAACTCACAAAAGTATCTTGTCTGAAAACTGTACAGCTCAGTAGTGAAACCACTTAGCCTAGAGCGGGTGGTGAGTTAATCAGTCAGACATCACTATTAGATGAAATGCCCACTGGGAACAGCTTTCTGACAGCTTGCTTTCTAAACAGAACAAAGACAGGATTACCAGGTAAAACACAGGATCAACCACTGGGCGAAAAGTATCAGAATGACAAACAATATTTATTTTTTATTCAGGTTTGATTTTCATGCAGAAATTTCTGTCATTCCTGTATATTGTTTAGGGTGGTTGACTGAGAATTAGGGTGGTTGACTGAGAAACGTACATCTCTGCATCTCAACCATCTCTTAAAACAATCCCACAATCCTGTTCTTTCCCTTTTCCATTCCTAAGTTTAAATATGACCAACAGTCCAGAGTGAAATGACGCTAAATGTACATGGGGCTGTTTATCGTACGGCCAGCGTGGACCTCAGGATCTCCACCTATCCCCACAGCAAGGCTTTCAAAAGCTTCTAGCTCCAACTGCAAATAAATCACATGCATCGCCGCACACCACCGTCGCTAAGCCGGATGCAGCCGCAGTCCTGCGCATCATGCCATAAACAAATTCCAACCGCTGCTATTTCACTCGAGCCGTTAGATGGACTCACTACCTCTATATCTACGCTTTGTTTGGGGAGAGCTAAATGCGGCAGCACGACGCCGCATCAGGCCTCGTCTTGCAGGGGGACGTGCTACCTGCCGAGCTATAATTGTCCTTCCCTCTGGAGACGGATCCTTTCATTAGTGAGTCAGTGATTAAAATAAGGCAGTTTAATGGCTGCAAGCGTGCGGTTAACGCAGCTACGTGGCAGTTACGGCGAAGTTTCAGCCGGGCACACAGTGGACACACATGCCTTTCCAGGACCCTGACCAGGGGCAGCTTGGCCCCAGTTCGGTGTATGTGGAGTGTCCAAGTTTACAAACAGGCAGTGAGGTGAAATTCAGTGTTAGGCAGTTCAGGTCCAACCCTGGATAGGATGCAGTCCATGACAGGCCATGGGTCATACACACACTCTAGGGAAAGTAAAGTTACATTTCACCAGTGTTGGGCATTTCAGGTTCAGACCAAATCCAAAAAAAGATTTTGTTCCTACCAGCCAGGTGAGCATAAAGAATCAGAGAGTATTCACCTGGCTGGGGAAACAAAATGTAACTTTACTTTCCCTATAGTGTGTGCATGACCCTTGCTCTGTGATGGACTGGCATCCCGTCCAGGGTGTCTCCTGCCCTGTGCCCTGTGATGGACTGGCATCCCGTCCAGGGTGCCCCCTGCCCTGTGCCCTGTGATGGACTGGCATCCCGTCCAGGGTATCCCCTGCCCTGTGCCCTGTGATGGACTGGCATCCCGTCCAGGGTGTCCTATTTTGCCTGGAAGAAGATGCAGGCTCACCTCTATATTGGACAAATAATGGATGATATACATAGATGGAATGTTATTAAACACAAATAAATTTCTCCTTTGGTGAAAGTTAACATTCAGTGTGTCACTCACTGTTTCCATTACAAAATTTGAGTTAGAGACACGCATACTCTGAGATTGCGGCACATTGTTCTGTTTACTGAGATACCTTCTGGAAAGTCAGACTAGATCCTTAAAAACCTTCTATGCAGAAGTACTTCATATAAGTTGTCTCTTTATTACTCAACCAGACCAGGTTTGCTTATGCAGAGATGTTTGAGCTCCTCATATCACACACACACTCTGCAAGCAGAGCTAGTAAATAAATATGATTTAAAAAACATTTTTTATTCCTTCTGTTAAATGCCCATTCGTAATATTGAATAGTGACTAATGAAATAATAATAATAATAATAATTGTGTCAGGGGTGGCATGGTGGTGCAGTGGTTAGCACTGTTGCCTCACACCTCTGGGACCCGGGTTCGAGTCTCTGCCTGGGTTACATGTGTGTGGAGTTTGCATGTTCTCCCCATGTCGTCGTGGGTACTCCAGTTTCCCCCCACAGTCCAAAAACACGCTGAGGCCAATTGGAGTTACTAAATTGCCCATAGGCGTGTGTGAGTGAATGGTGTGTGAGTGTGCCCTGCGATGGGCTGGCCCCCCATCCTGGGTTGTTCCCTGCCTCATGCCCATTGCTTCCGGGATAGGCTCCGGACCCCCCGCAACTCAGTAGGATAAGCAGTTTGAAAAATGGATGGATGGATAATTGTGTCAGATAAATTTCCGAATGAATGCGCCATTTCTGATCGCCATGACAGCTTCACAGGGTCCTCGGCTGCTATTCTTGAGAAACCGGAGCCTGCATATAAATGAGAGTCGGCTTAATACATTGAGTAAAATCACTCCTTTGAACGAGGCTTGTTTCATATTAGCCACCTTTGAAGTAGCTGTTTGACAAAACCACCAAAGAGGAGATCCCAGCAGCGGCAGGAATTCAGGCAGTGTCTGGGGCGGGCCGTCCATAAGGACGCGCTAAGTCCACTTTTAGAGGCAAACGGCCATTCCAGCGCATGTTCGGTGTCATGTGAAGTAAGGCTGCAGTACAGGGATAGAGGCGGGGTAAGGTGGGGTAAAGGGGAAGGAGTAGGGCTGGATGCGGTAAACGGGGAGGATTGGTGCAGGGTGCGGTACAGGGGGAGGGGCAGAGCCGGGTGCAGTATTAGGGGAGGGGCGGGGCACGGTATAAGGGGAGGGGCGGGGCAGGGCACAGTGCAAGGGGAAGGGCGGGGCGCAGTGCAGGGGGAAGGGCGGGGCGCAGTGCAGGGGGAAGGGCGGGGCAGGGCACGGTATAAGGGTAAGGGCGGGGCAGGACGTGGCATAAGGGGAGGGGTGGGGCAGGGCACAGTGCAGGGGGCGGGGCAGGGCACAGTATAAGGGGAGGGGCAAGGCAGGGCGTGGCATAAGGGGAGGGGTGGGGCAGGGCACAGTGCAGGGGGAGGGGTGGGGCAGGGCGTGGTATAAGGGGAGGGGCGGGGCAGGGCATGGTATAAGGGGAGGGGCGGGGCAAGGCACAGTGCAGGGGGAGGGGTGGGGCAAGGCACAGTACAGGGGGAGGGGTGGGGCAGGGCACGGTATAAGGGGAGGGGCGGGGCAAGGCACAGTGCAGGGGGAGGGGCGGGGCAGGGCACGGTATAAGGGGAGGGGGGGCAGGGCACAGTGCAGGGGGAGGGGTGGGGCAAGGCACAGTGCAGGGGGAGGGGCGGGGCAAGGCACAGTGCAGGGGGAGGGGTGGGGCAGGGCGTGGTATAAGGGGAGGGGCGGGGCAGGGCATGGTATAAGGGGAGGGGCGGGGCAAGGCACAGTGCAGGGGGAGGGGTGGGGCAGGGCACAGTGAAGGGGGAGGGGCGGGGCAGGGCATGGTATAAGGGGAGGGGGGGCAGGGCACAGTGCAGGGGGAGGGGTGGGGCAGGGCACAGTGCAGGGGGAGGGGTGGGGCAGGGCGTGGCATAAGGAGAGGGGTGGGGCAGGGCACAGTGAAGGGGGAGGGGAGGGGCAGGGCACGGTATAAGGGGAGGGGCGGGGCAGGGCATGGTATAAGGGGAGGGGCGGGGCAGGGCACAGTGCAGGGGGAGGGGAGGGGCAGGGCACGGTATAAGGGGAGGGGCGGGGCAGGGCATGGTATAAGGGGAGGGGCGGGGCAAGGCACAGTGCAGGGGGAGGGGTGGGGCAGGGCACAGTGCAGGGGGAGGGGCGGGGCAGGGCATGGTATAAGGGGAGGGGTGGGGCAGGGCACAGTGCAGGGGGAGGGGTGGGGCAGGGCACAGTGAAGGGGGAGGGGAGGGGTAGGGCACGGTATAAGGGGAGGGGGGGCAGGGCACAGTGCAGGGGGAGGGGTGGGGCAAGGCACAGTGCAGGGGGAGGGGCGGGGCAGGGCGTGGCATAAGGAGAGGGGTGGGGCAGGGCACAGTGAAGGGGGAGGGGAGGGGCAGGGCACGGTATAAGGGGAGGGGCGGGGCAGGGCACAGTGCAGGGGGAGGGGTGGGGCAGGGCACAGTGCAGGGGGAGGGGCGGGGCAGGGCATGGTATAAGGGGAGGGGCGGGGCAAGGCACAGTGCAGGGGGAGGGGAGGGGCAGGGCACGGTATAAGGGGAGGGGCGGGGCAGGGCATGGTATAAGGGGAGGGGCGGGGCAGGGCACAGTGCAGGGGGAGGGGTGGGGCAGGGCACAGTGCAGGGGGAGGGGCGGGGCAGGGCATGGTATAAGGGGAGGGGCGGGGCAAGGCACAGTGCAGGGGGAGGGGCGGGGCAGGGCATGGTATAAGGGGAGGGGTGGGGCAAGGCACAGTGCAGGGGGAGGGGAGGGGCAGGGCACGGTATAAGGGGAGGGGCGGGGCAGGGCATGGTATAAGGGGAGGGGCGGGGCAAGGCACAGTGCAGGGGGAGGGGTGGGGCAGGGCACAGTGCAGGGGGAGGGGCGGGGCAGGGCATGGTATAAGGGGAGGGGTGGGGCAGGGCACAGTGCAGGGGGAGGGGTGGGGCAGGGCACAGTGAAGGGGGAGGGGAGGGGTAGGGCACGGTATAAGGGGAGGGGGGGCAGGGCACAGTGCAGGGGGAGGGGTGGGGCAAGGCACAGTGCAGGGGGAGGGGCGGGGCAGGGCGTGGCATAAGGAGAGGGGTGGGGCAGGGCACAGTGAAGGGGGAGGGGAGGGGCAGGGCACGGTATAAGGGGAGGGGCGGGGCAGGGCACAGTGCAGGGGGAGGGGTGGGGCAGGGCACAGTGCAGGGGGAGGGGCGGGGCAGGGCATGGTATAAGGGGAGGGGCGGGGCAAGGCACAGTGCAGGGGGAGGGGCGGGGCAGGGCGTGGCATAAGGGGAGGGGTGGGGGGAGGGGCGGGGCAGGGCATGGTATAAGGGGAGGGGTGGGGCAGGGCATGGTATAAGGGGTGGGGCAAGGCACAGTGAAGGGGGAGGGGAGGGGTAGGGCACGGTATAAGGGGAGGGGGGGGCAGGGCACAGTGCAGGGGGAGGGGTGGGGCAAGGCACAGTGCAGGGGGAGGGGTGGGGCAAGGCACAGTGCAGGGGGAGGGGTGGGGCAAGGCACAGTACAGGGGGAGGGGCGGGGCAGGGCGTGGCATAAGGAGAGGGGTGGGGCAAGGCACAGTACAGGGGGAGGGGCGGGGCAGGGCGTGGCATAAGGAGAGGGGTGGGGCAGGGCACAGTGAAGGGGGAGGGGAGGGGTAGGGCACGGTATAAGGGGAGGGGGGGCAGGGCACAGTGCAGGGGGAGGGGTGGGGCAAGGCACAGTGCAGGGGGAGGGGCGGGGCAGGGCGCGGTATAAGGGGAGGGGCAGGGCACGGTATAAGGGGAGGGGCAGAGCAGGGTGCGGTACTGGAGAAGAGAAGTAGGCAAACGTAAGAATTTTAAAGCAGCATACCCTTAAATGATGTCTCATTCTATATCTCTTATGAAAACCGATCGATATATCGTAAAAACTCGATACACTGCCCAGCTCTAAAAGCTACCACTGTTTATGTTTCTGTTTTACTTTCTTACTTTTAAACAGCAGGATATTTCAGCAAGGTAAGATGACTATGGGCTTCTTTCGAGGCTCAAGCCTTCAGGATACAGCAGTGAGTCTTTAACCACTCTGCTCTGGCCGGTAATTAATCAGAGCACAACCAGGAATGGTGCTGTAGGTTGATAAGCCTCTTTCCTCACGGGCTGGACAAAAGCATCAGGAAGAGCAAGTGCCCGGGCCCCGCGTCCCACTGCCATGCCAGACGCTCACCCAGAAGCAGCAGCCGCTGCCGCAGTAGGGAAGCGTGTCTGACATCTAAATGCTCTCCCAAATCCCGCCCTGTTCACTCTAAGCTTCCCTGCAGGTGCTCAGCAACCTTTTTAGCAATAAAATCTTAAGCTCCGACACCACTACATCACGATTGCAGCCTCTTTGTTTCTGAATGCGAACATCAGGTTTTCAAATTCAGTTTAAGAAACAGGTGCATCACTCCATTGTTTGCTCACACTGCCCTCCCCACCCAGGGGCTATCACACCAGTGGGCTCAATTAATTAACTAATTGCAAAGGAAGCTCAATACCAGATGAAATATATAATTGCCCCAAAATATCATAAACAAGTAGGCGCTTATGGATCTAAAAGACAGACTTTATACCCTTTTCATGAAAGGATTAAATGATCCCATTGGACTAATAAATTTTCCTCATAAAGCTACACCAATGTGTGTGAAAGAAGCTGAACTCCGTCCCGCCGTCCTCTTCATCAAACATGCCCATTCTAAGTATGGGGTACAGATCACTGGGCCAAGGACATTGGCCCCGCCTTCCTGCTTTCACCTTTCCCATCAGGGTTCTCTGTGCTATATGACACATGCTGAATGTGCTGTAAGTCCACAATCGCTGCTGCGATAGAAAAGAGTTATGTCAGTAATAGTATAAATAAAGCAAACAAGCCGCCATGGGCCCTGTACTTCCAGGAGGGGGTTCGAGACCCCCGAGGCAGCAGTGTGGCTCAGTGGGTAGCGCTGGTGCCTCACACCTGCCCCTGTATTTCCAGGAGGGGGTTCGAGACCCCCGAGGCAGCAGTGTGGCTCAGTGGGTAGCGCTGGTGCCTCACACCTGCCCCTGTACTTCCAGGAGGGGGTTCGAGACCCCCGAGGCAGCAGAGTGGCTCAGCAGGTAGCGCTGGTGCCTCACACCTGCCCCTGTACTTCCAGGAGGGGGTTCGAGACCCCCGAGGCAGCAGAGTGGCTCAGCGGGTAGCGCTGGTGCCTCACACATGCACCCGTACTTCCAGGAGGGGGCTCGAGACCCACAAGGCAGCAGAGTGGCTCAGTGGGTAGCGCTGGTGCCTCACACATGCACCTGTACTTCCAGGAGGGGGCTCGAGACCCCCAAGGCAGCAGTGTGGCTCAGTGGGTAGCGCTGGTGCCTCACACCTGCCCCTGTATTTCCAGGAGGGGGTTCGAGACCCCCGAGGCAGCAGAGTGGCTCAGCGGGTAGCGCTGGTGCCTCACACATGCACCTGTACTTCCAGGAGGGGGCTCGAGACCCACAAGGCAGCAGAGTGGCTCAGTGGGTAGCGCTGGTGCCTCACACCTGCCCCTGTACTTCCAGGAGGGGGTTCGAGACCCCCGAGGCAGCAGAGTGGCTCAGCGGGTAGCGCTGGTGCCTCACACATGCACCTGTACTTCCAGGAGGGGGCTCGAGACCCACAAGGCAGCAGAGTGGCTCAGCGGGTAGCGCTGGTGCGTCACTCCAGCTCTTTACAGACTGAGTGTAGCTCAGAAGATTATGGCTCTATGCCTATGTTTACAAGGTTGTGGATTCAAAATCCCTTGGCTGGAACGGTAATCATACCACCATGGGCCCTGAACCCCAACTGCCTCAGGATGCATGCTGAGCAAAAGCATCTACAAAATACATGCATGAAAGTGGAAAGTCATTATTTCAAATATCGAGATTCTCATTCCTATTTTCACCACATTTGTGGTTGCTATGCTAGACAAAAATGAACCACTGGATCTCAGAGCTTATACTTTTTTTTTTGTACCCTGTTTAGGGACGTTCCCCAGTCAGACCCAGCGCCTGGCTCATTAAAAGCAGCCAGGAAATGCCAAGGGCAACCTTGGGCTCCAGGCGCAACGAGGGCGGGCAGTCAGCCCCGAGGAAGGGAAAGTGTCCCATTAAGGAGCCTTTATGAGACCGCATAAAAGCCTTTAATGCATTATTGGGGCATCTGAGATCAGAGACAAAGAGTGTTAAGCGCCGTTCTGACCGACAGCCTTGTAAAAAAGCTGACTTACTGAACACGGCTGTGGAGGAACGGTGTTCCGAGCTGTGAAGGCGGGAAACGAAACGCTGAACACAGAAGGAGTAACGTATTGGGGCATGCGGCCATGAGCCAAGACGAAAAGGAGAGCAGTGAAGGCATCTGCAGAGGGTTATCGCTCACGTAGGTTTCAAACAGCACTCTTTTTAATTTCACTTATGTAGAAGATGCTTTCTGACTGCCAGTCAGGGTTAAGGGTCTCGCTCATGGGCTCAATGGCAACATCACTCTACCAACCCGGGGAGCTGAACCAACAATCTTCTGGCTACAGCCGAAGAGCCAAAGGCAGACCTACTCTTGTCCCAGATGTGCGGGAGTACAAATGCTGTATGTTCCATACAAGTTTAAAGGAAGCTTGACCAAATTCAGTTTTTTCTTTAAAAAGCGTGTATTTTATAGCACTCCATTCAGAGTCACACGCCATGACATAAACGGGGACATGAGTCAAAATAAAACCGATATTTTTATAGCCGAGGCCTCCTGAAAGCGTACTTTGGTCCACAGTTACCCATCTGTCTCTTTTCCAAGAACCGCTCAGCCGATGCAGAGTCACAGCAAGCCTAGAATCTGTCGCAGGAAAGTGCTGGGGCAGAGAGCAGGGAACAGTCGGGACGGCAAACCCAGCAGCGATGGGGCTCCAAGACCAATGCGACGAATTACTGCCAGCAATTTCACCAAGCTATAAACATTTAATGAGATTTACAACTATTCAGTTAGAGATTTCATGCTACATTGCATTCCGTTAATATTTTTAAATGCATACTACTGTCAAACTCCATTTAAAAATCAAATACATATAAGGGCACAATTCTTTCTTTTTTTTTTTTACTAAATGGCATGTTTTTTTTATTTATCGAAATATGAATTGATTTTTTAGAAGGTCACCCTTTTGCTTTTATTCATCCTGGTCTGGCTCACTGTTTTTGTCATTTTTAATGGCTGTCGATGGGGATTCCCCAATTCTCCCAAAGAGGGTTTTCCTGTACAGTCTGAGTACTGTACATGGGTCATGGTGAGTGTATCGATTCTGAAGAGACTAATCAATTCAAACTCTGTGGACTTACAATTGCCTGTGATTTATTATTCCTGTAAGGGGCGCTGCAGAGCTTGGAGAGATGTGATCGATCGATAACCTCATAAATTCCTCTGATGCATCACAATGAAGGATGACGGCACATCCTAATACTATGGAATAATGCTGCAAAGTAGTGCTTATAGAATATCAACATGCGAATTCAACAGGACGGCTAACGAAGCGTATGGCGCTGAAGCGATGCTGCTTATAATTAAACAAAATTAACGTCTCAGGTAGTTGTATTCGTAAGCTGCAAAGAAATACAGACTGAAAAATAAGGAGCTGTTAATGGGCTTAGCGGCCGTTTAGCGGGGGAGCGAGGCTAGCTACATGACCTACCGGCGCGAGAAAAGTTTTTTAATGGCCATTTGGAGCGGCCTCACTTTCCTCATGTGTACGGACCCCTGGAACTCAGGCCGAGCGATCCGTCCAGTTGATGAAAGAGCCTGCTCCACAAATTTGCACGTGACGGTAATGAGGAACTGAGCCATTACTTTAATCATTATCCCTCAGAGCCGGGAGACATTTAGCCGCGTGCGAGGCGGCAAGGGGAGAGGTAGCTAGAAACCAGGATTTATGACCTGTTTCTGCTGGGTCCCCCAGGAAGAAGTAGCCCCTAACCTCAGTAAACAGCCACATACAAATTAAAGATAAGGCAAAAATAAAAACTAAAGCTAAAAATATGACAGTCACTTTGCTTAGCAGCCCCCCTGGCTGTATTGCTGCTGAAACTGAAGGTAATATCCTATGTTGCTTGGCCAGGGGATGGAATATAGCAGCGTTGGCTTTGCTGTGTGTGTCGGCTCACCTGTGTTACTGTGGTTGGCTCACAAACTCACCACAGCTGGTTTACTAGACGATGACACTCCGATAGGAGATGAGTAGTTAAGGAAGCCCACCTGTGCTGAAGATAGATTTCCTGCGGTGGTGCAACATATGAGAGAAACCTACTTGTGTGTTAGTGTCATAGGTAAATGAGCTTACCTGTGTTGGTGTACTACATGAGTAGGGTTACTAGTGTTGGTGTACTAGGTGAGTATGCTTATTGATGTTGGCAGTGGAGGGAACTTACCTGTATTGGTGTACTAGATGAGTGAGCTTACCTGTATTGGTGTACTAGATGAGTGAGCTTACCTGTACTGGTGTACTAGATGAGTGAGCTTACCTGTATTGGTGTACTAGATGAGTGAGCTTACCTGTATTGGTGTACTAGATGAGTGAGCTTACCTGTATTGGTGTACTAGATGAGTGAGCTTACCTGTATTAGTGTGGGCTTATTGATGTTGGCAGTGGAGGGAACTTACTTGTATTGGTGTACTAGATGAGTGAGCTTACCTGTATTGGTGTGGGGTTATTGGTATTGGTGGTTGAGTGAGCTTACCTGTATCGGTGTACTAGATGAGTGAGCTTACCTGTATTAGTGTTGGCTTGTTGGTGTTGGTGGTTGAGGGAGTTTACCTGTATTGGAGTACTAGATCAATGGGCTAACCAGTGCTGGTGCTGGTGGTAGAGGGAGCTTACTTGTATTAGTGTACTAGGTGAAAGAGCTTACCGGTGTTACTGTTGGTGGTTGAGGTAGCTTACCTGCACTGGTGTACTGCAGGTGAATGGGCTTACTGGTGCTGGTGGTTGAGGGAGCTCACCTGTATTGGTTCGGTAAGTGCCTGGCTGCAGAGGATCTCCCTGGCTTTGACTCAGGCTCCGGATCGGGGGCTTCTGATAGACTCTGTCCTCATAGATCGGGTCGATGTGGTGCTCTGGAGACTGCAGGGGTCGAACCTCAGACCCCAAATGGCTGTGCTGGCTGCTGTAGGACCCCCTGGATCCTGCCAAGAATACGGCAACTGGTGGTGAGGTAAATATATCAGCGGCACATTCAATACAAATGCCCTGGACATTGACTATTACGACGATGCCTAAAGCGACTGCTCATTAAAATTCGCCCCCGGCTCTGAACACACAGATACGTCGATAAAAAAGTGCACTCTATAAAACACTGTTTTAGAGGAGACAGCGATGTTGTCTGCTTGCAGGGGAACATCCTGGGTCGCACCTTCGTGGGGCCGACTAGCAGATAAGGACACGGCAGACATCAGAGTTCCACTGAACCACAGATCACGAGTCAGTCAGAGTCACTTAGAGTCGTCCACATGTACAAATGCATGAACCTGAAGGTGCAGACTATGGCGTAGATGACTTTGAGCTGCACTGCAGAGCCCTGGAACTTCTCTGATCACAGGGTTTTCCTTCTGTGGGAATCTCATCAACGTTCTCGTCCTGTTATTTTCAGCAGAATCTAATTCCAGGAGAGTACAGACAAGAGGGACCTGGACTTTCAGTTTCTCTTCCCCTTAATCACCTTATCAGCACCAGCCATATGAGTACCACTGGTCCCTAACCTAATTGCTCCGTTGTACAGTAGATCTTTGGTGATAGACATTTCCCAACCCAATAGAAACGCCACTCGTTTCAGGGTCAGTTGACCAATCTGCAAGTGAAGACCTCTGGCCCAGGATCCAAACTGGCAAAGCAGTGGGGGAAATGCCTTTCGGTTGACTCTTATCGGAGAACGACACTGGGGGACGAGGCGCAAATTTCACTGCAAATCAACGGGGGAGGAGAGTAAATCAAATGGAATATTCTGCCTGCAAAAAAGCTGCTTCACCAGAACCGCTGTGAGTGTCTGAAAACCTTGTCCAGCAGCCAGTGAGTTTAAAGGCTTCGGAAAGAGGTGACAGGGCTTCTGGCATCTGGGCCAAACGCGTCCGCAGGACCTGAGGAGTGGGACTCAAACGATCGATTGTACAGCGAGGCAAGCTGTACGTCTGCCAGAGAATCCCCATCGAGGCACGAAAGCAGCGAGGCTGACCCACTGCCCGAAATTAAGCCATTCCATCATGAGAATCTTAGCGGATGAACAGACAGACACTCAAGCATGCTGGTACACTCACACATACAGACCCTGAACATATAAAACTCGCATTTGTACTTCCCGTCTCCTCCTTAGGACAGAAAAAAACTTGCTAAAATATCTTACTATGAAGAGCTCGAAACCAGAAATGCATCATTTTTGGATTTCTATAAATTTACCATGAAATGTAAAGCTTCAGTTCCATGCTTGCAAATCTCCTGAATTTGCTGCTCATGACTTGAAAGCACTGGCGTCACGTTCAGAACGCTCCAGAAAGCGGACTGCAGCCTGGCTTGGCCCTGCGGTGAGAAGGCAACGGAGACGCAGCCCAGCTGTAGCTCATGGCAGACCATGTCCTCACCTCCTCTACAATCAAGGCCAACTCACTGCTCCTCGGTGCACGGCCTGCGTGAACCCGGCCGCACTGGAGGACTTCGGAGCCCGTCTGAAACGCCTTTAGGATAAACTAGGGCCCGTTAACTGCTTAGCGTGTTCATGTGCTGCGTCAAAGACGGCATCGACTACCTGATGCAGAAGCTCTCACGGCAGAACCAGATGGCTAATCCACAGCGTACCAAGGTACCGAGTCTCAGTGGCACATTAGCAGGTCCCTATTTTCCAGGCAACCGGAAAAATCAAACATGATATAAACACAGTAGATCTACATGAGGAGGTGACTGATCTCATTGAAACACTGCAGTGAATTCTGAGGGGCTAAGAACTGGGAAATGGCCAGTGCACTTGGATTTGTGTGACAGCACCTGTGACTGAATGGCTTAATGTCTCAGGCTTAATGATGCTTATTTGCTGGTTTGCCAGGGCAGACCTCACGATCTCAAAACCAACGACATCCACTCCGTAAGTGCAATAGCACTGGAGCGCATGTACACTGCACGCAGGGCAGATGCACGATACCAATTAGACAGCATGTTTTCACAAGGCGCAGCCGGCAAACGGCTGTGGGGGGCATTTGTGAATACATGCCCCCCCCCCCACTGTTCCTCAGTCTGGAATAACGAGCAATAAACCAGGAAATCGATGTAGCGACGAGCACTCACCAAACAGGGGGGGGGTGAGAAACGGCGAGGGGGTGCCAGGCCGAGTGGCGGGAGAGGCGCCCGTCATGCCACCATGACCGCTATCCGTTTCCCACAGAGCTTAATGCCCAAAAAGCTAGACCCGTAGCTCGCTGTCTCGGGCGCAACAGCCTGTCCTCATTTTGACATCCGAGATGCTTCAGAAATTGATTGTTGGGAAGACAGTTTGTGCAGAGGGTGAAAGGCAAGGGGATTTATAGCGAGTCGCCCCTGAGATGCCTTAGTAAGAGCTCAGGCCCGATGCCGTAATAAAGAAATCATTCACCCATGACACTGTTATCGATCGGATAAAGACTCTAAAACATGTCCTGATGTACTGAGACTCTTCAAAACCAATATGCAGAGAGCTGCCACCATTATATGTTATAATTATTCATCACAAATTTAAAAAATATCTCGTCTAAAAGGAAGAAATAGCCAAACACAGGAAATACGGCTGAAAATGCTTCGCCTCGCACTTTTCTTTGGGATGAAGAATTTCTAATTCTCTAAGGTCGAAAGAGAGAGACCAGAGAGACAGACCAGTGAACATCTTGTACTTGCACACAGCAATAGTCTATCTGCTCTTAGCAGGCGCTTTAATCGAGCACTTAATTAATTAAAGGGTACTGCTTCACACCTTCTAGTCCAGTGTTTCCCAATCCGGTCCTTGGGGACCCGCAGACAATCCACCTTTTTGCTAAGAGCTGGGGGGGGAGCAAAAATGTGGGCTGTCTGGCAGGACGCTGAGAGGGAGTGAAAACACAGACCAACTGTGGGTCCCTGAGGACCGAGTTTGGAAACACTGCTCTAGTCTGTGAGACCCAGTGTAGTGTGATCTACGGCTGGGGGGGCACCCCCTTAAGAATCACACTGGCAGAGAGGAAAGGCAGCTGGGACCGACTCACCTGCGAGGCTGCCGGGTCGCTGGAGGGTGGCATTGGCGTACAGGTCGTGGGAAATCTTGTACTGGTCTGAAGAGTGCACCAGGCGCTTGGTGGGGGACAGCGTGGCGTAGCTGCCAATGATGGAGCTCAGCTGATGCAGGGGCGAGGAGCTGGAGACGTGAGGTGGCGAGGCACCAGCGTGCCCGGACGATGAGGTCGCCGCCGCGTTCCCCGGGGAGCTGGCACTGTAGGATTTGGCGAGCCGGCTGGGTGACGGCTTGGGCGAGGAGATGCGCTGCAGGGTGGCATAGCCGGGCGCGTCGGAGACTGACGCCAACCGCTGCAACCGCGTAGGGGAGCCGGCCGCCTGCACCGACAGCGGTGAGCTCACACGCTGCGCCGGCAGAGTGGCGCAGGAGTAATAAATGGGTGTTGGCAGTGCGGGCGGCAAGTCCGGCAGGTGGAAGGCGCTGCCGTGGCTCGGCGCGAAGGAGTCCTGTGACTGTGACTGCGAGGCCTCCCCTGCCAGCTGGGCTGCGCGACTGGACGTCACCTGCAGGGGGCAGAAGACAAGACCCGTCTTCATGACATCACCCGAACCCAGTGCTGTCAGGAGGAATAACAGGGCAGTGCCACGAATACATGGCGGGTGCTGTGCGGCTCAGTGGGTTAGAACAATGTGCTTGTGATCGGAAGGTTGCTCGTTCAAATCCCAGTTTGGGCAGATAGATGTCACTGTTGGGCCCCTGAGAAAGGCCCTTACCCCCTAATTGCATCAGGGACTGGCTGACCCCGTCTTCTGAAAAATGTACATTGCTCTGGATAAAAGCATCTCTTGAGCAGATAACGGCAGCTCACGACCACCGTCCTAGTGGCTCCCAGTCCTGTATGGCATGGATGGCACCTGGCCAAAATCAGGAGCTCAGGGCCTTCGGGGGGGGGGGCAGAGCGCAGACAGATTCATACTAGTCCTTCAATCACCGCACCCTGAAGGGAAAAACGATTCCCTGATTGCCAGAGAAAAATATAGGCAGAGCTCTTCATGGGGAAGAAACCTCCAAGGCTACTCTTGCTGATATCCAAAGTCAATTTTGCCGACAATGGCCTTCAAAAAAAATACATGACAATGGACCATGCCTCCAAGCTGGGCCATGTACAGGCCTCCCCAGGCCTTACCACTACACCCCCACTGTGGGCACCTCACCAGCTTCCATTTCACTTGAGCTTCTGCATTTAATATTTTTGTTTTGGGTTGCTCGCAAGTGAAACTCACCTCGTAAGAATGTCGACCGCTCATCTACATGTTAGGAGCTGCACTGGATACTGACATAGTAACGCTGCCCCCTGTCAGTGGAGGACCTTTCCTACTTTATCCCTAATTCATATATGTGCTTCATGAGAATAATACCCTTGGGGGGTCTAGGCTTCCCACTCACTCTTCGCGTTTGCTGGCCATTGAGGGCGCTCTGGCTGAGAGCTCCCAGAGGAGATACAAAATGCAGTCGAAAAAAAAGCAGTCAGTTTTTCTGGGGCTTGTCCAAGAGAAACGGACTAAAAAGAGAGAAGAGATTAGACAGTGCTGGCAATCCCTGAGGGCTGGCGTTCAGCGAGACAGACGGCGGTGTCGGGAAATTCGCCTTGAAAACACGTTCACACATCCCTCAGATTTTTGGCTACTTTTCCTAAAAAGTTTCTCAAATATGTAAATTTTTTTAATTAGATGAACGGGTCATGGCAAATGAAATGCAAAACACACTGCATAAGATGTCGATTAACCAAGCTAGACAGGATAGCTAACATCTTCCATTAAGACGATGCAGTGAACCTTGGGCTGGCGTGAGGCTCCCCAAGGTCTTTATGGCACATCAATGAGACGGGAATAAGACAGGTAAACCCCCCCCAGTCGGCCAGACAAGGGGGGGGGGGGTAGAGGGGACGTGCCTACCTGGTTGTAGCTGTGCACGGCCCCCCCGACTTGCCCACTGCGCGTGGGGAGCTGGGGGGCCGCCGTGTCACTCAGGGCCAGCGTCTGGCTGCTGTGGTACCCCGAGGAGTATGGAAAGGAGCCCTCCGCGCTGGCGTTCAGCTGCAAGGAACTCTGGGACAGGAGGGTTGGTCCTGCGAGGGAAGGGGAGGGAGATGCTTAGGGTTTGAGATCGGAGGTGAGCGGTGTGGCTGAGATACCAGAAAAGAGCTGCGGGAATCCCAGAGGACCCGGCTTCCCGCTGGTGAGGATGCACTCATCCCTCACTGAATGACAGGTACGTGGGATGTCGTCTCTGGAGACAAGCGCAGCACCACCTTCCTACAGTGAGGTTTCTGGCAGCGGAATGTGTTTACCGCCACTCTAACCATACATTTACATGGGGCCCCTGAGGCTCGGGACCCCTCAGTTACTATATTATATATTAAACACGTTCCTTGTCTTGGAGGTGCTGCAGCAGCACGTCCAGCTAGCTGGCTACGGTGTTAACACACATTCCATCCTCTAAATTAGACAAATGTAACCAAAACAGCAGCCACTGTGCACCGCCACGAGGGGCCACACGAGCGCGACATGCCTACGGTGTTTGTTTAGAACCACGATGTCGTCTGGGAAACGCAGAGCTCGTTTTCACGTTAAGGGGGATGGCATTATCAGTGCGGCTCTTATGCACGGTGCACAAACTGGTCCAGCAAACCCAGGGAGGATGATTCAACAAATCAAATTTCTATTCAGGATGAGAGACAGTTTCTACCATTTTCTCATTCAGGTAACATTCCAGCACATCAGCTATGCAAATTCAGGCAAATTCAAGGTAAATTCTGGAATTCAGCTGAATCCTTCCGTTAAATCCTTCACCCCTACATTCTTGGCTGCACATCCCTCTGTGTCTTGACACCAGTTACCCAGACCAGGGTGAGCCTGAAGCCAATCACAGACGACGCCTAAAGCGACTGCTGATGCACAGCGGATAGCCTCCCACAGAGGGTTAGAGCCCACAGGACGCGAAACCACAAGCTCTCGGGTATCAGAAACACTACCGTGATGTACAGACCGTCTTTTAAACGGTTCCCCACCCACTTGCAAAAATGAAGGATGCGATTTTAAACACGCAGTTTCGCTTCACGCTCCTGCCAAAAGCGGCTTTTAATTGTGCCATGATTCACTGTCCCATCATATTTGCCGGTAATGATGGGCCGAGGAATATATACAGTTTGCACTTGGAAACATTACAGGTAACACGCTCTCATAATTAAAGAGAAAAGGCACACCTCACACGTGCAGGGATAAGCCTGGGCCACTGCAGTGCCAACATGTACGACGGAAGCTCAGTGGGCACATCCTGATAAATGAGCCGCCCCGTAGGTCACCAAGTGAATGCCGGCGGTAATGAATTGTCCAGCACTGTGGGGTTTCCTCCCACAGTCCAAGAAACAAACCGGCGGGAGAACTGGTGTCTCGAAATTGCTCATAGCGTGTGTACCCCGCAATGGACTGACAACCCTTCCAGGCACCCCCCCTTGTGCCCTGTGCCGCCTGGAATATTACATTCAGATACCCCACCTTTGGCAGGCAGTCCCGAGGTTACGGACAAGTTCCCTTCCCTAAGTCATAGGTAAGTCAGAAAAATAGTAATACAGTACTCAATAATACTCATACAAGAATAATAAAAGTAAATATATACAGTACTCTACTGTACATCAAGCCAACACACCGCTGAAACTGCACAATGTTTTCACAAGTATCACAGAGCAGTGCATGTATTTGTTATTATGAACCATGGAATTTAACGCTTTATGGCAGTCCGTTCATAAGTATGAGCGGTAAATCTGACCTTCTTAACCTGGGAATCGCCTGTGTTGATATCAGGGAGGCGAATGGGGGTGGAGAGGGTGTCGTTTAGGCTCAGCAGAATTTTGGTAATAGTTCTGTTTAATTTTTCTGCCGCTGAATAGGGAGCGTGAGATTTCCGGGACACTGCACATCATTGGTGGGTGTCAGGGAGCCGGCAACTTCCGGGAGAGGTAGGATGACTGCACATTATATTATCTATATATAAATGTATGCAATAAGCTTGATTTATGTTTCGTTAACATATATCTGCTGAAAGTTACCTGGCGGTCTGAAACTGGGAATGCAGTTAGCAGGTTTAACATGCATCAATCGTAAGAGTGGTTACACTTGGGGGTTAAGGGCCGTTACATTGGGGGTTAAGCGGCGTTACACTCGGGGGTTAAGTGCCGTTACATCAGGGGTTAAGCGCCGTTACATCAGGGGTTAAGCGCCATTACATTCGGCGGTTAAGCGCCGTTACATTCGTGGGTTAAGCGGCGTTACACTCGGGGGTTAAGCGGCATTACACTCGGGGGTTAAGCGGCGTTACATTCGGGGGTTAAGCGGCGTTACATTCGGGGGTTAAGAGGCGTTACACTCGGGGGTTAAGCGGCGTTACACTCGGAGGTTAAGGGTGGTTATACTCGGGGGTTAAGTGGCGTTACATTCGGGGGTTAAGAGCCGTTACATTCGTGGGTTAAGCACCGTTACACTCGGGGGTTAAGCACAGCCGGTGTCTCCAAAGAAAGCCACCTCACATGCATCGGGACTCTTTGCCATTTCCTGTCGCCTTCAGGAGAGTCACACCGACCCTTTCAGCCGGCTGAATGCCAGTTTGATTACCGCTCGCTTAATTATTCGCAGACTGCTTGCTTCCTGAAAGCGACGTGCTCTCTCGGCGCCAAAATGCTCCCCGCACACCGCCACCGCCGGCTGCTTTGTGTGCCGTAGTGGCCCCCACAGGGCCAGACCGACTTACCACTTTTGTGCGACTTCTGGTGGGGGAGGAGGGGGAAAAAAGGCAGGGATAATTTCACCATACAGGTGAAATTATGGCTTTTTAGCTTGGACATCGGGAATGTGCAGAGAGCAGAAAGTAACACTCTGTGCTTCAATTACAGCATTTGTGAGGTGAGGAGCATCGAATGTGTATCTTAGCATCATGTGCAAAATTTTTAAATGATTATTGCAGTACTTTCTGCACATCAGTTCATTTCAGTTTCCATTTTAATTACTTCCCTTCTAGGGTCTAACCCAGCCTTGTGCTCCCCCCCGGGACCATGATGAAATGTAATATGAAATAGCTACAATTAAAATTTTTAAGCATTTTTTTTATATATTTCACAGGAATGCTGTTCTATTAGGCAGGCAGCAGTTTGATGGAAAGTCTGATTGGTGGTTTACGCTGTGGTGTATAAACCAGAAAGCACTGTATGTAAAGACAGCATACTGTAGAGGAAGCTGCTGCATGCACCTGCAAGCCGCTTCAGATAATGCTATCAGTAAAGTAATTACATTCAATTCAACCTAAAATGTCATCCTGGTGACAGGCTTCTGTCTGAAACTTTTGAGCATGCTGTTCTCAATCAGGTGTCTGACATCTGTTCTGATTATTCTAGACATTTCTACAGCTGTTGATAGTGCGAACCACCAGATCCTCCTGTCCACCATCTCTCAACTCCTACCTCTGGTAAATGAGGAAGATCACTGGGGTTAAGAGGTGTCCAGGTCACATCAGGTAACTGGTGTGCCACAAGGTTCAGCCCGTGGTCTCCTCCTGTTATTCCTGCACACTAACGCTTTCAGTCACTGGGTTCTCCTACCACTATGCTGATGACACCCAGCTTTACCTGACCATCCCTATTGAGGACACCATGCCTCACTGAAGCTTCAGCCTGAATGAAGGATTCTCACCTGCAGCTGAACTTTTCTTGTCTTCCTGGCCAATCGCACCATTTCCAATGGCGTCAATGTACAGCTTAGATCATCAACACCGTCTCTGGCAAAGTCAGCCAGAAGCCTATGGGTAATAATAGATGACCAGCTGTCCTTTGCTGAGCACACTGCAGCTATCTATCAGTCCTGTAGATTTACTCACTATAATGCCAGAAAGATCAGACCTCATTTGTCGGAATATGTAGCTCAGACCCTGGTCCAGGCACTTATTATCTCTCAGCTATACTATGCAGACTCGTTACTGACAGGGCTACCAGCTGCGGCTATGATACGGCTGCAGATGATTAAAAATGCGACAGCATGTCTGGTAGTCAAACATCCTCTCCTCGATGTGAAAATAAGTCAAACTTATTTTCACATCGAGGTGAAAAATATGATATTTTCCATATGTGATCGATGTCGAACAAGCTACCCATCCACATACAGTGATCTTCTCAACGAGATATGCCTCAGGTTTTTCAGGTAACACTTCAATGAAATCATCTGACCACTGACCAGCTCTGTCTTCATTCACTACCCCTTGGTGATGATCTCTTGTCTTGACATTTGTCTCTTAGGAGCCTAGTGCTCATGGTGTCTTTGTTTTGAATCGCTCATTTCTTGCAGTGTTTTTGTATTGCATAGCTCTGATGTTACACTTCATACTGGTCATTCTTTGAAAGCTCGGCGTAGCTGTATCCATGCCTAGTTGCCTCCTTGACAGTCGTATGTTTGAAATGTATGATCTCCCTCATTCGTATGTCTCTTTAGACAAAAGTGTCTGTAAATCAATAAATGTAGTGTATCCATCCATCTTCTATATGTGCTTGTCTTACGCAGGGTCTTGGAGGTCTAGAGCCTAAAGGTACAAGGCTTGGGAATAACCCAGGGAGGTGTCTCGACCCATGGCAGTGCACACACGCACCACAGAGGAAACCAGAGGAAACCTCACGATGGCATGGAGAGAACAGGCAAATTCCACAGACGCCGAGCCATGGCAGAGACCCCAGAGATGCTAACCACTGCACCACTGTGTCATCAGCTAATGCAAGGTAAATATTTTGTTTCGCTTTGATGTTGTTCAATTAATGAAAATAAACCCAATAACTGAAAATGACTGAAGTATCTTGTGGATGCTACACCTACTGAAACCTACGGAAACAGCTTGAGTTGAACAGTTTTACAGGTAAAGCTGGAGCCTCGCTTTGCGCTCCACTTCAGTCCGCCGTGCGAGTGCTTACTGTCGCTTGTCGAAAACTCCTGAGGGTCCAGGATCCCAGATTCCTGAAGAGACCGGATACAGGAGTCCACTAGTTCCAGGCCTGTGGTCAGTTCCTCCTCGATGTCCTTCTGTCTGTCTGTAAACACAGCAGGGGCAGCGGAGAGTGAGGGGCTGGTTGGAGACGGCCCAGGAGCTGGCAGGAAACCCACAGTCCGCCACTGACTGCACACCCTGTCACTTACACCCACCCATATATGGCAAAGTCTGCTTCAAATCTCATGAGTGTCTATGCTGTTGGACCATAGCTAGGAATATCACCCATATTCATACATATATTAAAAAATTACCTTATATATCTCACCTCGTATGATTCTCTAGCTCAACTTATTTCATTATATATCTCACCCCGTATGGTTCTCTGGCTCAACCATCACCTTTAATGACATTTTTGGCACCCATCCCCGAACTAAAGTTAAACATTAACTTGGCACCATTTGATCAGATGGGACCATTCTTTCCTTCCTTCTTTCCCATTCTGTATCTCCCTCTACTTATGCTGTATGTATCACAACACAACCCTGTAAGGTCCTTTGGGACAACTTTGTTGTGAAAGGCACTATATAAAAATAAATTGAACTGAATTGAATTGGACCTTAAAACAGAAAAGACCAGGACAAGGGCAGACATGCAAAAAAATCAACGTGAGGATTCCAGTTTAGATATTGTCACATAATAGATACATGAGACACTGAGGCCAGTTCTGCACCCATCCTCCCGGAGTTGGCCTGAGTGGGGATCTCTGTTTTTCTCCCTTCCATTTTTTTCCTAACTTTTACTTGTTTTATTGTGTTTTACAGAAAGGCCAGGGATGTTGCATGATTTTAAAATGGAAGGCAATGCTCAGATGTGTGTGTACGAGAGAGAGAGAGAGAGAGACAGAGAGAGAGGCAGGATATCTGGTCCCGTGCAACAGTCCTACAAGGCCAAACTTCTCTACACGTACTGCTTTCAAAAACACGTGGAAAAACAGGGAAGCCAAATTTCAAGGGGGATACATTGGACACGTGTGGGATGAGTAGCTCTTCCAAGAAACAACATCTGCAGATATTTTATGACCTGCAATGAATTTGAAACTGTATTGTAAGATATTTTAACATATTTTTAAGGAACCCTGGGGGTCGGATGACTGCTGCTTAACAAGCAGCCAAAAGTAAAGCATCAGGACACACCATAAACGGGGGGGGGGGGGGGGGGTGGGGGCTTGATAATGCAGGGGCCGAATCCACAATCCACCAATCGTTTTCCTTCATGATTTTGGATGATGCTACACAGTGACCAATGGGAACTCTTTTTTTCCAATAAAACAAGTCATACATACAGGCAGAGAAGTGCTCTCATGAGAAAGGGGCCGTGTTGTCCAGCCTGTGTCTGTCAGCAATCAGCAGCATACCGACAGGGCGCTCGTCACAGTTCTCAGAACTTGGCTCACTTCTCATCTATTCTAAGAACAAAAGGCGCAGAGAGTAATAAAAGGAGAAGTCATACCTTGATTATTCCAACGAAACTGGTCGTCCGCTGAACTGTAAGAGATAAAAAAACAATGCTTTGTTTACTATGGCTATTGATCTCGTGTGAGCCAGTACAAAATCCACCACAGCCCAGCCCGTGCCAAATGCAGCACAGACCTGCCTGTGCCAGATAAACCACAGACAAGCCCGTGCCAAATGCAGCACAGACCTGCCTGTGCCAGATAAACCACAGACAAGCCCATGCCAAATGCAGCACAGACCTGCCTGTGCCAGATAAACCACAGACAAGCCCGTGCCAAAAAGCCACTGCATCTTCACAAGACCAGATGGCCGTTCGCCAGCCTGGAGCCCCCCCATCAATTCTGCCACCCTGTCAGAGTGGCAAGATCTGTCTTCGTTTATACCAGAGCAAGAGACTGCAAAAAAAACACCATGCCAGTCTGGAACGGTGCTTCAGCCAAACCCATTTCTGGCCACAGCCACCAAACGGCTGTTAATCCTTCACCCGCACGGCGGAGGCAAGAAATCTCAGGTCAAAATAAGAAATGAGACAGAAAGTAACCGGCTGGGAGCAGAAAGGCGGGCGGCAGTCATCTGCTCTACACGAACGTTTCCTCTTCGGCACAGACGCGAGCAACAGGATCCATCCCCAGCAAAGCCAAACACAGACCTCTGCGCGCCACCAAGACTTGAACGTTCCTTATGGTCAACACATCCATGTTCAAGTACACAGAGCACCGAAAGACCATTTCCCTTAGGCTCCCTATGGTGCTACACATTAATACAAATACATCAATCAATCAATCGATCATTCAAATCAAATCAATCCATCAATCAACCAACCAATCAACAGAGATGAGTTTCTGGTGTTTCAGTACAGCCAGCTGTCTGATTCTGGAGAATTGGAAGAGTGTGGGATTTTAAATGACACGTCGTATGCCAGCATGTCGTTTGTCTGGACAGCCATAGAAGTCCCTGATTTAAAAATAAAAAAGTATTGTATTGTATCGACTGAAGAAAGAGAGAGCATGTTTTATTGATGCGGGAACCATCCAGTGTTTGGCAACACTGTGAGAGTGGCCAGTTCCGTGTCGGGGGGTGGGGGGGCATAAGTGCTGAAGCCGTGGGAACAGACAGACAGGGGGTACACAACCAGATTCCAAACTATCGCTATCAGCTGTACTGTACAATTTATTAATAGCATGCAAGACACCTTATATGGTTCCATAGCTAAACTCATTTGGCTATATAGCGCAATTCATTCGGTTACTGTAAATATGTCACCTCGCATGGTTCTATCGCTCAGCTCATTTGGTTGTATATCTCACTGCGGATGGTTCTATCGCTCAGCTCATCTGGTTCTATATCCCAATTGCGGATGGTTCTATCGCTCAGCTCATTTGGTTCTATATCTCACTGTGCATGGTTCTATCGCTCAGCTCATTTGGTTGTATATCTCACTGCAGATGGTTCTATAGCTCAGCTCATTTGGTTATATATCTCACTGCAGATGGTTCTATCGCTCAGCTCATTTGGTTCTATATCTCACTGCAGATGGTTCTATAGCTCAGCTCATTTGGTTCTATATCCCACTGCAGATGGTTCTATAGCTCAGCTCATTTGGTTCTATATCTCACTGCAGATGGTTCTATAGCTCAGCTCATTTGGTTCTATATCCCACTGCGGATGTTTCTATAGCTCAGCTCATTTGTTTCTATATCTCACTGCGGATGGTTCTATAGCTCAGCTCATTTGGTTCTATATCCCACTGCGGATGGTTCTATATAGCTCAGCTCATTTGGTTATATATCTCATTGCAGATGGTTCTATAGCTCAATTTTTTTGCTTATATATCTCACTGCGGCTGGTTCTATAGCTCAACTTGTTTGGTTATATATCACAACTCTTTACCTGTCCACACATTGAGACATGGTATGTCTCACATTGTCATTATTTCAATATCCAGCATGATCATCCTAGAGAATCTAACCATACTACAGTTCAAAATGTAGATATGACCCAATCAGATATTTTTCACTGATTTGTAAACTCACACTACTAGAAAAAATGAAGTGATGATTCTTTCTCATCATTTGCTTGAGGTCTGTGATCTCTGGGGGCTTCAAATATAGACATGAAGAGACACAGAAATTTTTTCAAAGAAAAAAAAACACATGAGGCTAACACAGGCGAGCATGTAGCTTTCCCCGCCAACAAAGATATCTAGATTCTGTAAATACCTGAACCTGGTAACATCCCACCGAAAAAGGCTGACAACCTTCACAGAAGTACATCGACCCTTTAGTCACTGTACCTCAAACATTGAGAGAAGCGTCTGGAAAATATTAAAACAAAAATCTTCCTATAACTGCAGGAGATTTCTTGTTAAAGTCAGATCCTGGAGTCGGGTAGCGCTACAAAGGCACAGCCTCTCCTTTGAGTAACCAGCAGCAAATTTAAACCGGCACGAAAACTACGAAAGTACTCGCGGTTCCTGCACCGCTTAATACATTCTATAAATACAGAAAGAAACGCAGCGGGAGACGCAGCACGCTGCATGATTAAGATCTGCAGCGACCGGCGCGGCCGCCTGGCGCCGCACCGAGAAGTTTGCACGCTCCAGATGAAAGACGGAAGGAGCTCGGCATGCTGGAGAGATGCCAAGGGACCTGCAGAGTGCTCCAGGGCAGCGCTGCCAGCGTTTAGCTGGCGCCATGGCAACTGCCTCCTCCAAACCCTGCCTTCCGCAGCATCTTCTACCGCGCGCCACAATGTGCCCTTTGTCTGTCGCCTTCCTGCTTCCTCCGGGTTTTTTTGGGGAAGCGGGCGTGGAGAATCAAGGTAGCTGCTCCCCCAGAGGACAGCTACACATTACCTCATCTCCTCCTGGCCTACTGGGTAGCAGTTTTATGCCTCTGGTGCCCTATGAGAAAAACCACGTGCTAAAAAAATAGAACTGAGCTTTGGGAGATGACACAATGCTCAGTCCCATGGTCACATGACATGTGCCAGCAGGCGAACAGTAGCACATGCTATTGGCCGCTGTGAACAGTGCAATGATGTCATCTGGGCGTGGCTTTGCATCCCCAGATGGGGACAGCCTCCTTTTAGCTGGACCGGCTTCTGGTTCCTTGAAACCTTCACTGACCTCAGACAGAGCATCACGAAGACTTGGGGGGCAAAATACGACGTGTTTGAACCTCCCCCAAACATAGCTGAATCGGGACGCTGATGACTCCAGGTGAGAACAGGCTCCGCGAGCACAATGTTGACACGTACGTGGATCCAAACATGCAATGCCCTGGTTCACATTCTTTCAGACAGCACCAGAAAGAGGTCAGAGATTCATTTCAGACCCCAGGGCACGACAACATAAACTATGATGCCACCTTAGGGTCAAATGCTGAAAAACAAACAGACTTCGCGATTTCTTGAGTGTTAGCACCTGAATATTTCTCCTGTGATATCAAATGGCATTCACACAACAGCGATACCATCACATCTCGAGCTAAAACGTGATCCAGTCTGCTCCTACATTTCACAGAATCATTGTCACATACTGCATAAATTATATATGTTTTAGAGAAAGAGAGCAACTAGCATGAAATAGTGATGCTCACCAGATGGTCCCATATCTCTTCAGAGCCTTGCAGGAGGGCCCGACTGGAGCAAAATGAAATAGTGATAAAGTATCACTGCCATGGAGTTCAGCGCGACACCATTCCTCCGCGGTGGGACACCACTGGAATGTTTTATGCTGCCGGTGGAGAAATGTCAATGCCGGTGTGCAAACGAGCCACCCATTAAAATAATAACCATAAAAAGCACTTTAATCCCGCCCCGCTCGCCAGCAAGAGCACCTGACACCATTCCGGCAACATTCCCCTCAGGTTTATGAAGTCTCTTAGGCACTGAAATGGGCTTAGAGCAACAAACCAGCCTGTCACGACAGACGGCAAGCCGGATAGGAGACTGTTCTGTTCAATTAAAACCATTTAGAATTAATTAAAGGACAACAACCAGCAGGGAAACGATGTCCCACCCAGGGTGTGCCCAGCTCTACGGGCTTCCTCTGATTGGCTACAGATCACTGAAGCCTGATTGGATAAGCAGTGGGTGGGCGGAAACAGATGACAAGAAAACCACACCCCTTATGAAATGTCTGGTAGCTATCAGTTGGTTGTTTTCTTTTTTTCTTTTTTCTTTCTTTCTTTCTTTTCCTCCCTCCCTTCCATCCATAACACCTTATCCAGTGCAGTGAGCCTGAACCTGTCCCAGGAAACAGAGAGTACAATGCAGGTTGACACCCTGACTAGGATGAAATACACGATATATTTTGTCTTTATTTCATAAAAAAGGAAATGTTTACGCTGCATCTAGCTTTAACTTTGCTAATGTGAATTATGCATCGAGCGCTGATTCTGCAAATGGACCCCACAGAACCCGATGCTGTCCGCCCGCAGGTCAGGCTGCGTCCCGTTTGAGCTGCGGCGCTGATTAATTTCATTATAAAGCAGACCACTGCGCTGAAAGTTAATGTTCTCTCTCTGCATGGGATGTTCCCTTTGTGTGGCGAGCCGCAGGCACACGGTCTAAATGACACGTCACCCGGCCGACGGTGATCACCAGCACGATGCGCGAAGCTGGACACCCCTGGATCATTCACACAAATCTCGGCTTGGAGGTGTTCCATAAATGTGTTACCTCATTAAGAGGCAGACACACGGCCACAAAGGGGAACGGATCTGAACTGCGGCCTGCTCCATCCCAGTGGGACACCTGGGTTACGTCAAACTGTAGCGAAAGACAAGCCTGAAACTCCAAAAGACCCACAAGGCTTCAGATGCATATATTTTAGGCTACAGGTCAGGATCTCATAAATAACTGTGACTCGCAGAAGGATCTTTCAGCGACGGCAAGCGAACACTAGCCCAACGCTAACTTCCACAACTTTTGGTGTCCTTGAGTGATGAGGATGCTCTGGGGACTCCACCAGCCTCGCGGGTGTCAGCTATCCTTCAAGGACATCCACATCCCTACGGGAGATCTCTATGGGTCCCCAAAAGGAGAAAGTGAATGGGTGCTGACGGAGCGCTTTCGAATCCGTACTGCCATCGCGGCAAAAGGAGCTAAAATGATGGTATATGTGCTTTTTTAGGGACTGGAGGACCAAGACTGTGCAGATAAAAACGAAGACAGTTAGGATGCTGACAGATTAGGCGTGGTGGCTGTCATCAGAAGGTCACCAGATCAAATCCTAGGTTTGGCAGAATGATTTCACCACTGGGCCTTTGACCCCAACTGCTCCATAACTTAACTGAGTCAAGGATTCAAGGTCTGCTCTCCCATCATTAAGTCACTACATGGAGAAAAGCATCTACTACGTAAATAAATGCAAATGTAAACTCAGAGGACAGGTGGCTGGAGCTTCTCCTTCAACACTACAAAGAACAAAGCCTCCCCCAGCATTTCAAACCCCCCCCCCCCCCCCGCCGAATCCACGATGACTTACATGTGAATATTTCTTCTATGTGACACACCCAATGTGCCCCCGTCCTGGTTAACCCCCTCCATCTGCAGTCTAAATCACACAACCCTTCCACAATGTGACATCCCAGCACAGGACCCAAAGTGACCCAATGATGCAGTGGGCTCGTGTTTCCCCGTGAGTGATGGCTGTCCCGGGGGGATGGTATCAGCAAGCCCGGCGAAGTCATCGTCACGCTGCAACAGATCCGTCTTTCACGTGACATTATCAAAAGGTTTGTTTTTTACTGCGGCCACTACTTCAGGCTGGAGCGAATGAAAACTCAGTATGGAAACCCTCGCTTCAGAATGGGAATGCTTCCTGGTATTCCCTGAAGCTGTGGGGATATCGGTAAAGCACACGGCGCACAGACCATGAGGGCCCGTTTAGACATTAAGCACACTCAGGCTTGCAGCCCAGCCTGGGCTTCTGGAAAAAAAAAAAAAGTTCCCCAAAAGGTCTGCAATTTCTCCTGTCTGATATCAACAACACACCCCCGGCTGCCCTCGCGACTGGGGGGGTCAGCATGGAGTGTCCAACGAGCACACAGTCAAATTGCCGAAGAGGAGAGTGATGGGGTGGGCGGCTCAATCCAGGCAGTCGATCCAAGTCAAGGACCGTTTGTAAAAGGGTGAACTTCAGAAGCTGATATATCAAGGCGGAAAGCATCAAAGAAGCATCCGCATGGGGCATTCGGATCTCAGAGGCACAACCGCCGCACGGACTCATGCAAGAAGCATCTTACACACAAGTGGGACCTTAAACCATGCATCGCATACTTATATAACCTGACGTCACATGGTGCGGAAAGCAAATCTGTCCTCTCAGATGTGACAAAGTGCGGTTCGGTGGGGGGGAGAAGCACCTCTGTGGAAAGCAGGAGCACAAAGGGAGGAAGGGCCCTTTATTCTCTGTGGATTTCTCTTCAATAGGAGATGGCCAATCCGTTATTTCCTCTGAACTTCCCCCCAGCAGAAGGACAGCGCCGCTGCCACTTTCTCTATGACTGTAAGGTGTAGAGTCCCACAGCGGCACAGAATAAATATAACGGAGTACCTATTACTCACCGGGGCGGCAATAATGACACGGACCGCTTTCGCCAATAAGGGGGCAACAGACACAAAAGAAATTCGACTGGACAATTAAGGTGCTGCATAAGGATCACGGTGGCAGTTTGTGTATCGCGCAGGTCATCCTGAAATAATATGAAATCAGTATTTTCTTTTCAAAGTACCGTCACTTATTACTGTGAACTCTCAATGGCTTTGACCCGGTCCACTTCAGAAAATCGCCGGCAATAGTGCTCAGCCAACCATCGTCCAGCTTCTTATTTGGGATGTGGTAATAGTCCATCCATCCATGCAACTGCTTATCCCGGTCAGGGTCAGGGGAGCTGGGGGGCGGGGGCTGGAGGCTGTCCCAGGCAACACAGCACTGCTGGAGATAGTGTTCACACATAGGAGAAACAATTGCAAACTACAAATTATTTAACTTCTGTATTGCGACTGTATGAAAACCATCGTTATCATCATCATCATCATCATCGTAAAAATGTATCATTTAAAAAGTAGTTGGATATTGTGAAGGGTCGACTTTCAAGACTGTTTTAAAAAATAATACAGAAACCCACAAAACAGAGAGTAGGCAAACAGCGCAGAAATGGAGCAGGAGCCTGAGGAGGGCTCACAGCGTCCCACCTGGCTCACACGACTGCGCTTCAGGGATCATCCAATGACATCGGGCACACCACTGAGTGCGTTAGTCTTCTGCAGATTTCATACATGTTTTAAGTGTCTGAAGTTTGCACAGAGACTCTTCCCTGACCTTGTGTCCCTTCATGAACTGGCACCTTGCCTGGACTCTTCCCCGTCCTTGTGGCCCTTCATGAACTGGCACCTTGCCTGGACTCTTCCCCGTCCTTGTGGCCCTTCATGAACTGGCACCTTGCCTGGACTCTTCCCCGTCCTTGTGGCCCTTCATGAACTGGCACCTTGCCTGGACTCTTCCCCGTCCTTGTGTCCCTTGATGGACTGGCACCATGCCTGGACTCTTCCCCGTCCTTGTGGCCCTTCATGAACTGGCACCTTGCCTGGACTCTTCCCCGTCCTTGTGGCCCTTCATGAACTGGCACCTTGCCTGGACTCTTCCCCGACCTTGTGGCCCTTCATGAACTGGCACCATGTCTGGACTCTTCCCCGTCCTTGTGGCCCTTCATGAACTGGTACCTTGTCCGGACTCTTCACCAACCTTGTGTCCCTTGATGGACCGGCACCATGTCTGGGCTCTTCACTGACCTCGTGCCCCTTAATGGACTGACACCTTGTTTAGGCAGGTCAAAGCAGACTTTAACTGCAATTAATACTCACATATTACACTTTCATCAAAAGTTAACAAGTTGCTAAAAATGGTCTGAGAGAGAAGGGAATTAAAACAGGTACGCAGGTAATGATTTGCGGACATGGACACCTGGGAAGCGACAGTTGGTACAGTACAGACGCTTTTGGCACAGGCAGACTTTATCGCCACTGTTTAAGAATCACACTAGGAGGCAAATTATATCTTTAAGACGACAGGATCGGGCGACATGACTAACTATCACCAGATCTCATCAATAACGTCAGAACTCTCGAAAAACAATGTGCTTCACTTCAAATTCTGATAAATGAGACTGAGGCCATACTACATACACGCCATTAAGATCCTGTCTTAAAACAGGCTTTGTGATACCCTCAGCACAGAGCACACTTCATCATAAGATAAGCGGGTGACCCTTAAACCTTTCAACAACATGCCTTTGCCATAAAGGCAGATAATGAAATAGGATGTACTTCAGACAAACGAGTTATAGTGGAATAAAACATTTAAAAAATATACGTCACTGTATTCAAAATTTTTTATTTGTCGCCTCATGCCTCCAGGGCTGAGGTTCGAATCTCTGCTCGGGGTGTGTGGGGCTTGCACGTTCGTCCAGTGGAGTGTGAGGTTTCCACCTAGTACTTCGATTTCCTCACGCAGGGCAAAGACCTACAGTTAAGCTAAGTGGGCATCTCTTGGGTGTGTGTGCCTCAGGATGGACTGGCATCTTCTGATAGCACCCCAACCTTGTTCCCTGAGACAGACTCCAGATGATCCTCACTACAATGATTTACTAAATACCTGGTACAGGATCAGTATATGGTTCAAAAGCATTCAGAGGAAGTGATGAAAAGAACATTTTAATTAAAGCATTATTACACGATCCATCCATACGACAAACATGCAAAGAGCACAAGGCAGGGGTCACCCCTGCATGCTAGTCCAACAAAGAACACACTCACTATGGGTAATTCAGAGATGTTAAATATTCTTACTGTACGTTCCTGGAGAAACGTGAGGAGAACAAATGAGATGTACACACACAGAGCAGAGACAAGATTCAACCCACCAAACCCTTGAGGTGTGCAACAACACTGCGACTCACCGAGCTACCATAGCAACTGTCTGACATCATAATAGCATGAAACGTTACAGTGACGATATAGAAGCAGCTGAATGATGCACATCAACGGCATTAAGCCGAATAGGTGTCATTATAAAGTCACCTGTAGATGAAGGGGGGGTATCATCACACACCGTCCCGCACGGCGATCAATCACACACGCATGCCGTGAATGTTACAGGTTGCTAGTATACATGACAACAGGCATTGTAGGGAAGTGCGAGTCCTGGGGGATTAGATGGTGATACAATGAAGCCAACATGACAAACCGTACTCCAGAGCAGTGTTTCCCAATCTGGTCCAGACACTCCACATTTTTGCTCCCTCCCAGCTCCCGACAGGAAGCAAAAATGTGTACTGTCTGGAAGGGAGCTGAGAGGGAGCAAAAATGTGGACCGACTGTAGATCCGCCAGGGACAGATTGGCATACGCTCTTCTAGGACAAAAGTAGAAGACTCAGAATCAGCAGGTCAGGACTGTGCCTGCCATCAGAAGGTCACTGGGTCAAATCCCATAATTTGCAGAATGAAGTCATGAGGCCCCTGAAGAAGACCCTTAATACTAATTACTCTGGGGAATGTCTGACCCTGCTTTCTCAATTATGTGTCATTTTGGGGAAAAAGCTTCTGCTAAATAAATGAATGTTAAATTAGCTGCCATCCAAGACATGGACATTATCTCTCACACAAATATATACTTATTAAATCTGTCACACGTTGCTGCATTTGGTGACAGTATTAATTGCAATCAGAAGACCTGGCAGTCTACTTTATCACATTCGGTATCTGCGACGCTCCACGATCCAGAACACAAACTTTATCCCAGATGCTACCTGGTGTCAGAAAGAGGGGGCTGGCGGTGAGCTCTTCAGAGGAAACGTATTGGCCAAATAGAAGCGGCCGGTGGACCACACCACCAGGGAACTCTGAGGAGCCCTCACAGCGCTGAACTAATGGGCAGCTCTTTACCTGAAGAGGATAATCACACGTTTCACCGAGAAACACAGCTGACCATTACCGTTCCCCAGTATAGACCACTCTGGTGAAGGTTTGTTTTTCACTGTTTACCCCCCTCTCCCCTCCATGGCAAATGGACAAATGAGTGTGAAGTAAGACAGGTGAGATCCTTAAGCCTAATTGGTTGCCATCAATACAACTCTCACAGCTATGAGTGCCATGGTGCGGCTCCTGAATCATGGCCAAAAACAGGATTGATGTAATCTGTGTACCCATCAGTCTTCATCAGCATGGCTAATGAAGGATGGCGCCGGAAATGGGACCAAAGCCTTTTCCGTTTTGCATGGGGAAACCTTTCATAAGAGCCAAACATGCCCCACCCATAAATGGTGCATCTGGGGTTTTGCTTCCAACAGGCCACAGTTCATTAGCATTTCATCTGGCTGCGGGCTCTTAAAAATTCCCTATAAGATAAGCGGGGGGACATCAGGTAAGGAGGACGTTCACGCATTCATTCATTCATTGACTCACTCACTCTACCTTTGCCATATTAAGGCAGGCTTCTAGTTTTTCAGACAGCCATCAGAGACCCCCCCTGCCAGAAACAGCCCCCCTTCCCAATAGCCAATACCCTTCCTATATGTCTCCCTTACATCGACAGCCAATCAGCTACCACCTTTAATTCAGTGTCACCTTTTTCTTAAACCAATCCCCTCGCTCATCCTCGTGTCCGCCCCCCGTTTGCCACGCAGCCCTAAGTGAGGCTCACACTTATTCCTCCTGGCTATACTTTTAGCTAAATGAATTCATGATGGTGTATGTACACCCGGAGGAGCCACTGTCCCGCTGAAGCCACTCAACCTGCCGGTCTCCTCACGCCGCAGGAACGGCGTGGCGTGATTTAGACCCTCTAACAGCTCCTGCATACTTAAAGCCTGCATTTTCTGCTCATTAGAGGGCATTTCCAGCCGCAGCTGTCGAAAAGAGTACTCATGCGGTGTATGAAGGATACGCGGTTTCAGGACGAAGGTCAGATTCACACTCACCCTGGCCTGCATTGTTAGCCAGCGTCATTATTAATATATTTCAGCACTTAGCCTGTGACCTGCCCAAAGTGACCTACAATTTCAAACATTTACAAAGCTGGGAATTTCATTAAAACTATTGAGGAGTGTACCATTTCAGGGATCAACATCGGAGCTTCAACGTCGGAGCTTCTCCGTGTCATCACTTTTTCTTGGGAACAATTTTTATTATTCAGAATGAGCAGGTGGAAGATGGATGGATGGATGGATGGATGGATGGAAGATTTTCTTAATCATGAAAATTTGTTACCTATGTGACATACAATGGCTGCCTTCATTATGAATTATAGAGGTCAATAAGAATTAATAAAGCATTACAGCATCTTTTATTGACAATCTTAAGGCCTTATAGCGTTGTTATAATACTTCATAAGTTCCAATGAAGTTCACTTATATAATGCACTACATATACCTTCATAATGCATTATAAGGGTTAAGAATTAAGGATGCTTTGTACTGCATTGTGAAGTACATAGTGCATTATGAGAGTTTCATGAAGCATTCATAATGTATAATAAATACAGACATAATGAGCAAAAATATTTATAACCATGTTTATAATGCTTTATAAATGCATTATAATGTGTTATGAAGGTGTTCATAGATTTATAGACAAGGCACTCATAGAAATTGTTACAGAAATTTCAGTCTTCATATCATATCTTGCTCTCCTTTCAGACAAAAGTAAGAGCGAAAGCTTGGGGTCGGAGTGCACGGTCAGCCATTCATCTGGCTGTCGAGGCTAAAGGCCTGACACAAAGGCTCGGCACTTGAACCGGCGACCCTACTGGATACAGGTACAGACTTCGAAACCTTTCAAGTTCACGGACAAATTTGGATACTAAACGGCATCAGTAAAAAAAGAAGCTGTACAGCTCTCTTGCATGAATGAGTCAAAACAATAAAAAACAACTAAATAGCGTAATGTGAACAGTAACCCGCTTTGCCGCCGCTCAGCACACACAATATACACTTCAGAGAAATGTCATTAGATACATAAAGCCACCTGCTCTCACCGCGTGATAAAAGTCACATGTAAGCCACTTCTGGTAGGTGACACGTTCACAGAGAAGGTGTACTTAGGAAGAATCAGACAAGGTGAATACATGACCTACTGCACACTGTTTGCCACAGTAAGCAATTTTAAATAGTCTGGAGTTCCTGGGTTTGGTCTCATTGTTGCTACAGAAGTCCCATGCGAATCAGGCACCTCTGCGGCCCTCCCCGAGTGGGGTCCTCGCTGACAGCCTGCCATGACTACTTTAGGGTTCAGGTCATATAATAGGTCATAGGGTGTACTGTTAGGGTTTATGGCACAGTGTTAGGATTTAGGGTTAAGGTTAGGGTTTATGATGCAGTGTCAGGGCTTAGGGTGTGGTGTTAGGGTTTATGGCACAGTGTTAGGGTTTATGGGAAGTGTTAGGGTTTATGGCACAGTATTAGAGTTTAAGGCACAGTGTTAGGATTTATGGTACAGGGTTTGGGTTTAGGGTTGTTCTGGTTTCACAGATGAGCTGCTTTGGTTATAAACGACTCTCAGTGTGTGTGTGTGTGTGTGTGTGTGTGTGTGTGTGTGTGTGTGTGTGTGTGTGTGTGTGTGTGTGTGTGTGTGTGTAATAAGATGCTTTTTACTGCTTGGTTACCCCGCTACAGCCTGGCAGAAAGCAGGGGTATACTGGGACCATGTGGAACGCCAAGACGTCAGTCAGCGCCAGTCAGGTCTGACCAATCAGAATGCGTCGTGTGCGGGGGGGCCAGCAGGCAGGTGTCCACAGCACCTGTTCCAGAGCAGGTTTTAATAACAGCCTCCACACCCGCCCCACTGCCTCTCCCTGGATCTTAACTGGGTGAATCCGTTTAGAGTTTATCCAGCAAAACACGCACGTTTCCTCTCTTCTGCCGTTTCGCCGGCTTTCTGAAGGACTGACACTTTCTGTTGAGGCCGACCGCTTGGAGCCAGTGACAGACATCGGTTTCAGCTGGTCGCGTTTATAACTGTTCCAAGCCAGTTAATTCTGCTGGCATGAGCCCTGGACTGGACTTCAGAGCAACACGACAGAACAGCATGTAGAGAGAGAGCCAGGATGACAGAGCGTGTGAGAAATACCAGCCTAATGACAAGACCCTTTTATACAGTATAGTGAAACAAAGCACTAATAGGCCCAAAATCTCTCCAAACTATGACAATATGAGCATAAAGACACTTCCCACTTTCCAGTGAAGCTAACATACATTCATTTAAATTTTTTTCTGGGGGATCCTTAGTATTGTCAGTAAAAGAAGCCCAAAGGAGGTGATAGGGCGGGTTAGAACGCTGCTCCTGTGATCGGAAGGTCGCTGCTTCAAATCCCAGGGCCGGCACACTGCTGTCACCATTGCGCCCCTGAGCAAGGTCCTTAAATCCAGCTACTCCTGGGATTATCTGACTGTTTTCTCTCAAAATTTTGGGTCACTGAATAAGTAAAATGAGATTTGGGAGTTTGTGTCCTGCACTGCGATGGCTGGCACTGGGTTCGTGGAAATGCCGCTGTCACAGCTCAGTGCTTTCTGTGCTTCTCCGGTCAGAACGGGCCGCTCTAATTGGCTGAAGCAGGACCCAGGCGATGTTGTGTCCAGCTGGCTCCGAATCAAACAGGGAATAATGCTGAGAGTCCGTTTCCCTCTATGTGCCATAAATCAAGAGCTGCTACCCAGTTTGCTGTGTCCTTGTTTATCTTTTGTTTTTGCTGTGGTTTTCCCCTAATGAGTCCAACATGATTGGTGCAGCCTGCTGATTTAGCCGGGCCTGGGTACGCGATTGGTGCAGCCCGCTGATTTAGCCGGGCTCGGGTACGTGATTGGTGCAGCCCACTCATTTAGCTGGGCTCGGGTACGTGATTGGTGTAGCCCACTGATTTAATCAGGTTCAGGTAGGCGATTGGTGCAGCCCGCTGATTTAGCCGGGCTTGGGTATGCGATTGGTTCAGCCCGCTGATTTAGCCGGGCTCGGGTAAGCGATTGGTGCAGCCCGCTGATGTAGCCGGGCTCGGGTAAGCGATTGGTGCAGCCCGCTGATGTAGCCGGGCTCGGGTACGGGATTGGTGCAGCCCGCTGATTTAGCCGGGTTCGGGCACGCGATTGGTTCAGCCCGCTGATTTAGCCGGGCTCGGGTACGGGATTGGTGCAGCCCGCTGATTTAGCCGGGCTCGGGTACGGGATTGGTGCAGCCCGCTGATTTAGCCGGGTTCGGGCACGCGATTGGTTCAGCCCGCTGATTTAGCCAGGCTCGGGTACGGGATTGTTGCAGCCCGCTGATGTAGCTGGGCTCGGGTACGGGATTGGTGCAGCCCGCTGATTTAGCCGGGCTCGGGTACGGGATTGGTGCAGCCCGCTGATTTAGCCGGGCTCGGGTATGGGATTGGTGCAGCCCGCTGATTTAGCCGGGCTCGGATACGGGATTGGTGCAGCCCGCTGATTTAGCCGGGCTCGGGTACGGGATTGGTGCAGCCCGCTGATTTAGCCGGGTTCGGGTACGGGATTAGTGCATCCCGCTGATTTAGCCGGGCTCGGGTACGGGATTGGTGCATCCCGCTGATTTAGCCGGGCTCGGGTACGGGATTGGTGCAGCCCGCTGATTTAGCCTGGCTCGGTCACACAGGGCTTTGATTTACCGCAATCAAGTCACATGTGGCTGTGAATCAACTACAAAAGTGCTGTCGGCAAATGCCTGAATTTTTGTTTCCTTCTATGAACACCGTATCCGTTTGATTTATTGGCAGACATGGAAATGTGTCTGCTGGAATTCGTTAAAATGGAAATACAGCGACGGCACACAATGCTTTCGCAGACAGACATGAAAAGCCCGGGCGGACGCTTTGTGTGTCCTGAATGTCGTCTCCCTCGGCAGATATGAGATCCGTGGCAGGAAATCAAGCCTCTGCTCTCCTACCCAAGGTAAGCAGCTCGGTCAGGGGCTTGTGAGGCGGCGGCTGGGACACTGCAGGCCACTTTAATCAAACCGCGGCACTGAAGTGAGACCGGAGCGAAGCACCTGCTGTAGTGTGACCCGACCCCATCAGCCGGGGGCGTGGCACTGCCATCTAGCTGCCAAACACGACACAGCGCCCCCCTATATACACTGCCCCTCCTCCTGTACATCTGCACATTTTACTTATTTTAGCCAAAGCGACATACTTTTTTTGTGAAAGCAGGGACAGACGTTCCCTAGAGCAACTGGGGGTTAAGGGTCTCGCTTAGGAGACCAACGGTGACATCACTCTGCCAACTCTGGGGTTTGAACCGACGACCTTTTGATTACAGGCACAACATCCTAACCCGCTGAGCCACACAGCGCCCCCCCAGATAGGGGGATCATCATCGGGGGCCGCTGTACTCCTTCGGAGCAGCTCCTCATCTTCAGCCCGACGACGGAAACCTAATCCATCACACGTGACCATGTCGTCTGAAGTACCGCCGGCGACGCAGCTACCGTGTCACACAGAAGGACGTCGCGAACACAGCCTCATCTGCATGCTGATTGGCCAAACATGCTTTTCGCGGCTGTGAAATCGTGATACAGGGCTGGTCGCCATGGCTCCTGAATCTCATTCTGGACTTTGACCTTCTCTGTGTAATAATGCAGTCCCCCCCCCATAGACCGCACCAAACGCATCTCCCTCCATCCATCAGCACAATTAAAGCATCATGTGGGAAGCCTGAGCGTTACGAGAATCATTTCTGAGGTAATCAAGCCTCAGGTCCGCGGGAGGACGAAGGTGACCTTGTGGTGAGTAAGGGGTTAAATCGGGGGTGGCCTAAAACAGTAGAGGAACAAAAAGACGCCTTTGTGCCCCCAGCCCTACCAAAATGGGCTCCGGGACCCCCACGGAAGAGCCCAATGCCCTTAACATCCTTCATGCTAATTCAAACAGAGGAAAATCACATAGCACATCCGCCGCGGCTTCAAACCCAACGCACTGTTGTCCGTAAGAAAAAAGGAGAAGAGCAGATTGATATTATGGGGCACAGACTGTCCCAGGCAGCTCTTTGATGTAAAGCCTAAAGTCTTTTTAGAGTCTCTGGCCTTACATCACGCACTCTGCTGTGCGTCTAATTGAAAAAGACTGCCTGTGTGTGTTTGCGTGTCCGCTAGCGAGGTGCTGGCTTGAAGAGCGAGGGACAACCGGAGCGGCCATTCCTCATCACAGCACAAAACCCACAAACTCATTACCGTGTCCCACGCGATGGCGTTTAAGGAAATGACCTCACTGTTCCTAAAAGGCACCTTCAAACGTCCTTGCATTCTTTTCGCATCCTTTTAACTCCAGGTGACAGGACAGTCCAAACAGGACGATTCCGAGATGCAAAAAAAACAACGGATCATAAACATCTTATTTTATCCACTTAACGTAAAGTTACGGGTGCTGATGAAGGAGATCACAGTCAATGACAGGCAGCTTTACAGTTAAACTTTAGCAAGAAATCAGGTATTTGTGCCGATCCAGTAATGGGGGATTCGGCCTCTTGTGTCCGCCGTGTCAATTAGCTTCTTGTTTTTTTTTTGTTTAAAGAAAGATTACTTCATTCTTTTAAAATCTTTCAATTTTTAGCTCATTTTAGCATTTTGCCGATTTTGACATCCTAAGGAAAGTGGCATCAAATTACCAGTTTACGTGGTACCCTTCCCTGCTGTCATTACTCGTGCATTCATTTGTAAAACTGTACCTGCATTCTGTCATGGCAACCGAATACACACTCTTACGGTAATATTACACGTTTCACATTCCCTGTGGCAGGCGATTTCGTGTAGTGTTTGACTTGAACTTTACGTGACATCGAAATTAGCTTTTTAAAATGCATCCCGTGGAAGATGCCCGTGAACAAGAGTCTTAAGTGCCTCTTGAATGATTTCCCCACTGAATAACATAATAATTTATTTACAGTTTCAATGGCTGCATAAATATATCTGTAAGGCAAGCAGCATGCGGTAAGTACAGATTTGGTCATCAGAAAGACGCTGAGCAGATGCGTTTGCCAGGACAGTAGTGCGTCTTCTGCAGCGCTGGCAGCCGATCTATCTGAAGGCTTTTCTCCGCCGCTCCCTCGGTGGACTCCCCCCATCCCCCCCGTCTGCCGCGGCCAATCAGTGGTGACCCCGCTACCCTCTCGGCCCAGCCTGACCCTCGCCATGGTGACCGCCCAGCACCCGTGGACCCGGGGCTTGCCGTCTAGACCAGCTCAGTCCAAGCGCGATGTCTAACAAAGAAGTGACCATCACATCACCGAAAATGAACAAGGTCAGAGATCGAGCTGAGCACGCGGGACAAGTTCAGGACCAAGTCAAGCCGAAACATCTACATCTCAGAAAGGACCACCCATCCATATCAGTAACTAAGAACATAAAGCTTTGTTTTTTTAAGCTATTATAATTAAATGCAGGCCTCATAGTATTTTGCCATAAAGGCAAAATATAGTCTCAGATCAGTGAATGTGAATAACAGCCCGAAAGACCTTGCAGATGACAGTCACCTGATAGTAAGCCAAACGCCATGGAAACCTTCTACAGGGTTTCCTAAAGCCACACAAAGGGCTTCGAGTTAGAGCAGCACACAAGTGTGAGCCCAACGCCCCTACAGCTTTGAAGTCGCATCCACCGGGCAGCCGGAATACCATACGCGTAAGGATATATCGAGATTATCTATTTGTCTGAGCGCTGCCATAGAAACAAGAATCAAAGATCAAACAGACCAGGAAGAAAAAAAACTGAAGGTCTAAGAGCATCAACCATCTGCTCAGGTGCTCAGCCACAGCCACCCTGTCGACAGGAGATGCATTTTCATCAGGGGACAGCGAACTCAGCACCTCCATTTCCCCCCCTCCCCCAAAAGCACTTTCCATACAGCGATCGGCACAGGAGCCACGGAAGTATAGAGGCAGAGACGGGCTGGTCAGCATCTCTCTGCAGCTCTTACTGTTCCTGTACATCTCTGCAGGAATACCAGCCACATAGTCCCTGGGGGGTCAGCTGACCAAAGGCCAATCAGAACACTGGATTATGTACTTCCTGTCTCTAACTGCGTGGCTGCCGGAGGTGTAAAGTAATCAAGTACAAATAGTAGGTCCCAGAGGTGTGAGGCGACAGTGCTAACCACTGCACCACTGTGCCGCCCCACATTAGTGAAATAATTACTTTGAACTCTGATACTTTCTGCGTGACTCTTATTACTCCCCCAATTACAGATATACTGTATACTATTGCATGCAGCACAACTAAATAGGGCTGCACAATTCTGGATAAAATATGAATCATCATTTTTTTCCAGAGTAGAGACTGCAATTTCCTCCAACAATTATTCAGCAACATTTTTCTTTCTTTATTGTTCTTATTATTTTGCATTACTTACTGTCTATATGACGATGGAACAAACAATATGTAGAAGTGCACGATATCGGATAACACAGCGAAACTGCTGCGCGATACTTAAACTTCATCGGTCAGAAGCAGCGGAGCTACGCTGATATAATGGCGATTGCACTGAGCGATCGGCCTTTCTCCGTAGAGGAGGACGAGGGACTCTGTCAGCTCATTCTCCACTTCTGAGAGCTCTCAAAGCACCCGCCCGCGAAATGTTTATAATTCATTATGAAATCTGGCCCTTAGATCGATCTGTTATTTTCCAGAGAATAAAAAGTCATTTTGCTAATCTGCGCCTGCAAACCCAGCATGTTTCACCGCCTCTTCTGAATATAAGTATCCTCTGGAGTTTTCCTATTCATAATACACTGTGATTTTCAAAACTACATTCAAATCAGTGTCTTGGGTGAAATTTAAAATAACTTTCAAAGATCAATAGATCATAGTACTTTTTACGCAAGTATTTTTAGAACCAGGTATTAAAAAAAAATTAAGAGTAGTATTTTACTGGATAACATTTACTTTAGTAAAAGTGCTACTGAGTGCTACTTTAGTAAAAGTGCTACCATAATTAGTAACTTTTTAGGGTGGTATCTGTATTTGTACCTAAGTATTTTCCACCACTGGTGGTTGCATGCAGTGCTACACAAAGACTTGGCTGGGCCAATGGAAAATTCTACCAAATACCGCCATGCTTGTTGCTTCTGCCCCCCCTCTGCACCCCCACATGGTAAGCTACTCCCCCCCCCCCTCCCCCCCGAGATGGTTGAAAATCTAAATCAAAATAGCTAGTGAGTAGAGTCAGAGGAACGTAGTTAGTTTGTTAGCATTGAATGCTGATTCAGCATCTCCTAAGTAAGGAGCAGGATTATTTAATATTCAGTGCAGTGACTATTTGTGGCCAGCAGGGGCTCCCAAACCTCAGGGCCCCACACAAATGTGCCTTCTTTGTTGCTACAGCCCCCAGCTCATGGTGACCCTCAGCTGGAAAAGCAGTCATGGAAAATGGATGAGCGGATCGTCCTGGTGTTCTTCAGCTTTACAGGTGTTTCGGCGGTTCCCCTAGCACACTAGTGACGTGAACTAACACACGCAAAGAACATCATCTAGAAATATAAAACGTGCATTTTACTGACATGAAGCACCGACATGCTGCATGGGCACCTGCCACCTAAAAAAACAAAATCATTCACGCTGAAGAGGACAGAATTTCAAACGACGATCAATCAGCCCACATCCTCCAGTCACCTGTGATCCCCCGCCCGGGTTGGGGGGCGCGGCACCACATTTCGGCGGTCTGGCGTGCTGGGGGAGTCATAGCTCAGCGCGGCACTCCATCTCGGAGGACTGACAGGTGCGAGGCAGGTATGAAATGTCAATGGCAAACAAATAAGAAGCTACTCTGGTAAAAATAACCGGTGGCTCATTTTGACTCCTCTTCAGTCAGGAGCGATGAGCGTCAGATTCTGACACAGTAAAAACTACAGACGACGACGTTTGTAATTAGCAGGATCGCGTGCTCAGAATGGCCCGAACGGACACATCGTGACAAGATGGAAGGGGTCCCTACAGCAGAGGCTGCTATAAGACACACTGTGTTGATTTCTGAGTACAAAGGGGACATGCGTCTCTCCGAGATCACGCTGAGGTCAGCTGGCACTGGCGGGGGGTTGGCTACAGCCACCCCACCCAACCTACAAAGGTCTCCTCTGACTTCCAGGCATGCTCAGATACGGGGTGGGCGGGGGGGGGGGGGGGGGGGGGGAGGAGGTGCAAGGCAGGGCCGCTCCCATTCGGTGGATGGTGAGACAGGACCCGGAATTTGACGAGAACGTGGCACGGATCCTGGAAAGGGAACTGTGGGGGGCAAACTGGCTATGGTTAACACACCACCGTCCCGTTAGAGATTCAGATGGTGGGGATTCGCACACAAAGCACAGATAAAATATGACTAACTCCTGGGGAAGCATTCTGGCCACGTTCCAGTTAAGTCACATTTCAGCCTGAATCGAACATCTTCGGGCAACATGGCAAACAGATTAACGGTGGTAATTAGAAATATAGACTAGAAGCTTAAAAAGGGGGGCGTGAGCACCCCCTAGAGGGCACCGCCATTAATTCTGTGTTAAGTGTAAAACACTGCGGCCTGGTTACCTGTCAGCCCTCCCTCCCATTTAGTGACACGGCCGTTTCCAGAACAATCTCCATATTACTGAGCTGAGGGAAATTATAAATGAATAACAGGCGTGTGAATTTTTAATCGTTCCGGCCAACACAAATTAAGTTTTGTTATGAATTATGAATCATTTTATTAAGCATTTGCTATAAAAAAATTGAGTGGAACGGGGAGAGGTGCAGCGGCGTTCCCCAAACCCCCGTGCAATATCTCGGGTCGCAGCGTCCCTCCATCACGCTGACAGAGCAGAGGGTTAATGAGGACCGCAGCCCAGGTCCTGAGAGGTGCCAAAGCCACAGGTCCGCACCCCCCCAGTCAAGCACACTGCTGCCATCTGAAGGCTTTTAAGGCGCCTCCATGCGGAAGGAGACAGTAAATGCCTTTTTTGTTCCTCTTTCCTCGTGGAAAATCCCTATTTCCGGCTGAAAACTAGCTTTGCTCACAGCCTTGCTGACAGACGGGCCCAGAGGGATCTGGAAGTTCCAGGAATATCAGCTCTGCTGTCCCCACTCCCCTCTCAGATCAACAAAGGGGAATCCCTCATGCACTTAGTATGCAAAATCTAAAAAGCCATGCTAATAGTTTCCTTACTATTGACTTATAAGTCACTTCCAGAGTTTAAGTCACACACAGGAGCCAGTGAGAGCTGGCGGAGCAGGGCGGGGCGTGGCGTGAGAGCGGCCACTGGCAGTGCGGGGCGGGGCGCGGTGTGAGAGCGGCCACTGGTGGTGCAGGGGGGGGGCGCGGTGTCAGAGCAGCCGCTGGCAGTGCAGGGCGGGGCGCAGTGTGAGAGCGGCCGTTGGCAGTGCGGGGCGGGGCGCAGTGTGAGAGCTGCCACTGGTGGGGCAGGGCGGGGCGCGGTGTGAGAGCGGCCACTGGTGGGGCAGGGCGGGGCGCGGTGTGAGAGCGGCCACTGGTGGGGCAGGGCGGGGCGCGGTGTGAGAGCGGCCACTGGTAGGGCAGGGCGGGGCGCGGTGTGAGAGCGGCCACTGGTGGGGCAGGGCGGGGCGCGGTGTGAGAGCGGCCACTGGCAGTGCGGGGCGGGGCGCGGTGTGAGAGTATGGCGGGGCAGTGCGGGGTGGGGCGCAATGTGAGAGTATGGCGGGGCAGGGCGGGGCGTGGCGTGAGAGCGGCCACTGGTGGGGCAGGGCGGGGCGCGGTGTGAGAGCGGCCACTGGCAGTGCGGGGCGGGGCGCGGTGTGAGAGTATGGCGGGGCGGGGCGTGGCGTGAGAGCGGCCACTGGTGGGGCAGGGCGGGGTGCGGTGTGAGAGCGGCCGCTGGCAGTGCGGGGCGGGGCGCGGTGTGAGAGCGGCCACTAGTGGGGCGGGGCGGGGTGCGGCGTGAGAGCGGCCGCTGGCAGTGCGGGGCGGGGCGCGGTGTGAGAGTATGGCGGGGCGGGGCGGGGCGTGAGAGCGGCCGCTGGCAGTGCGGGGCGGGGCGCGGTGTGAGAGCGGCCACTAGTGGGGCAGGGCGGGGTGCGGCGTGAGAGCGGCCACTGGCAGTGCGGGGCGGGGCGCGGTGTGAGAGTATGGCGGGGCGGGGCGTGGCGTGAGAGCGGCCACTGGTGGGGCAGGGCGGGGCGCGGTGTGAGAGCGGCCACTGGCAGTGCGGGGCGGGGCGCGGTGTGAGAGTATGGCGGGGCGGGGCGGGGCGTGAGAGCGGCCGCTGGCAGTGCGGGGCGGGGCGCGGTGTGAGAGCGGCCACTAGTGGGGCAGGGCGGGGTGCGGCGTGAGAGCGGCCACTGGCAGTGCGGGGCGGGGCGCGGTGTGAGAGTATGGCGGGGCGGGGCGTGGCGTGAGAGCGGCCACTGGTGGGGCAGGGCGGGGCGCGGTGTGAGAGCGGCCACTGGCAGTGCGGGGCGGGGCGCGGTGTGAGAGTATGGCGGGGCGGGGCGTGGCGTGAGAGCGGCCACTGGTGGGGCAGGGCGGGGTGCGGCGTGAGAGCGGCCACTGGCAGTGCGGGGCGGGGCGCGGTGTGAGAGCAGCCACTAGTGGGGCAGGGCGGGGTGCGGCGTGAGAGCGGCCACTGGCAGTGCGGGGCGGGGCGCGGTGTGAGAGCGGCCACTAGTGGGGCAGGGTGGGGTGCGGCATGAGAGCGGCCGCTGGCAGTGCGGGGCGGGGAGCGGTGTGAGAGCGGCCACTGGCGGGGCGCGGCGTGAGAGCGGGTGCTCTGTGTCACCCCTGTCGTCACCGCCCCACCTTCCCAAAGCTGCCACAGTCTTGGTGCTGATCTGCTGTCTGTTCGTACAGTAGCCCCCCCACTCTCTGTGCTCTGACCACCGGGGGGACGCTGCAGGTGTGGCGCATCTAGGCGCCTAATCCCCCACCAACCCCCCCGACCCGGCTCTCTCGGGACCACTGACAACCTGCTCTTTGTGTCTGGAAAACCACCTTGGGTCACCCCAGCTCCCCCGGGGGTCTTCCCATAGACCTAGTTGCCGGGCAACAGCCACCCACCAAAACACCCTCCCACTGTGCACGGGCACCCCACCACGCCCTCAGAAGAGACGCTCCATCCCAGTGCACATGTATATGTGAGCACATACACATCTTCACATGCACACAAAAACATGCACATGTGTACACACACACACACACACACACACGCACACAAACATGCACACACACACACAAACACGCACACGCACACACACACACACACACACACACACACACACGTGCTGTACCCACCTAATACTGCTCATGCTGCCAGTCTCAGATCCCAGCTTGCATCGCTCCAACTGGCTGGCCACAATCTGCCGCTCCGCCTCCAGCTCCCTCGTCAGGCGCTCAAACTGCAGCTCCTGCATGCAAAGTACAGCACAGGCGCCGGGTCAGCGCGTCAGGGATATTCAGAGGCACAGTCATCGGGTCAGTGCATCGGGGAAACTCAGCGACACGGACATCTGGTCAGGGATACTCAGCAGCACAGGCACCAGGACAGAGATACTCAGCAGCACAGGCACCAGGTCAGGGATACTCATCGACACAGACATCTGGTCAAGGATACTCAGCGGTACAGGCACTGGGTCAGGGATACTCAGTGACACAGGCACCAGGTCAGGAATACTCAGCAACACAGGCACCGGATCACTGCGTCAGGGAATACTCAGTGGCACAGGTACTGCGTCAGGGAATACTCAGTGGCACAGGTACTGGGTCAGGGATACTCAGAGACACAGACATATGGTCAGGGATACTCAGCGGTACAGGCACCAGATCAGGGATACTCAGTGACACAGGCACCAGGTCAGGAATACTCAGCAACACAGGCACCGGATCACTGCGTCAGGGAATACTCAGTGGCACAGGTACTGGGTCAGGGATACTCAGCGACACAGACATATGGTCAGGGATACTCAGCGGTACAGGCACCAGATCAGGGATACTCAGTGACACAGGCACCAGGTCAGGAATACTCAGCAACACAGGCACCGGATCACTGCGTCAGGGAATACTCAGTGGCACAGGTACTGGGTCAGGGATACTCAGCGGTACAGGCACTGGGTCAGGGATACTCAGAGACACGGACATCTGGTCAGGGATACTGAGCGGTATAGGTGCCAGTAGCACAGGTGCTGGATCAGCGCTTCAGGAATACTCAGCGGCACAAGCACCAGGTCAGAGTGTGGGAGATACTCAGCGGCACAGGTACCGGGTCAGCACATCGGAGATACTCAGCAGCACAGGCATCAGGGATTCTCAGCATCACAGGCACCATATCAGCACATCGGAGATACTCAGCAGCACAGGAGTCCAGGATACTCAGTAGTACAATTACAGCAACAGTCAGGGGAAAATCTCCACAAGGTCAGGACCTCTGGGTGTGTATTGAGGTGGGAGGGGTTCTCACCTTACTGAAGTGAGGGTTCTCACTTCAGCCCTGCTTCACCGTGATGCCAGCTCCACAGAGGAGCGTGCCTTGAAGTCTGTAGGATCCCTTCACAGCCCACAGTTTTCAGAATTAACTTTTATCAATGTACCCATCTTCTAACCGCTTATCCCGGTCTGGGTCTGGGGGAGTTACCGCAGCCTATAACTTCACCCAGAGAGTTTTTAACATTATCTTGGGTGACAAAAAGAGTCACCAAAGACCAGATAAGTCAATTACAAATGTTTTCACACCGGCTGTACCCCCGGGAAAGTCATTACAACACTGAATCATTTTTTATTGAGTCATTTACCTGTATAACACAAGCTAAGTGAGATCATGACGTTCCACCCTTTTTATTTCACTTTTTATTAAAATGTATATTTATATAATAACTTTCCTTTAGCAGATGTTTGAGTCCTGTTTCAGTACTGCATGGTCAACCTCCCATACTTAGTATGGACATTCATGTGTGTCACATTTAGTTATTTTGTAAAGCTGTTAAATTGATTATCTTCGGCACCAACAGCCGACAGGTGTCATTCCGAGACTCTTGGAGGCGAGAATCGCCAGACATTTACTATGAAATTAACATGGACATTGCATGAGATTCTACTGACCCGAAGAGCAGCAATCAGTCAGCTTCACGTAGACACAAGGTCAGGGGGGTAATGGGGGCCGAAACTCGAAACTCGCCTGCCCACCTCCATATTGCCAGCAATGTCCCCAGCCTGGACCACAGAGTCACTGGACGACAACACAGACAGATTAAGTTCAACTTGGGGAATGAAGAATCCGCACGGGTCGCCTCTAGGTCCCGTTTGCCTGCCCCCAGGCAGAAGAATGGCTGGTACCTTTCTGACCACATTAGAAAATACAGGCGCCGGCAATCCCACCACCCCCCCACCCCCGGCAATGGAAACAGCACTTTCTACTCTGCTGGGAAGAGCAGAACTGAAATGGAAGGTGGCTGCCAGACTGAACACACTGACGACCCGCCGCTGCACGTCTCTTCAGAATTATCCAGAGAAAACTGGCCGACGCCTCAACACCGAGACGTAACTCACACCACTGCGCAGGGAGAGCCAGTTCACAGGCGACGGCCACAGCCACAAAGTTCACGCTGAGCTGTGAAGCTTCCAGAGGGCGGCCAGCTCAGAGCCGTGGAAACCAGAGACGCCTTTCCACAGTGCCGTGTGGTACAAACACCTGTTCCCCTGCCCCCGATCCCCGTCAGATACCTGCGCATGGACCCCGATCCCCGTCAGATACCTGCGCATGGACCCCGATCCCCATCGGTTACCTGCGCATGGACCCGGATCCCCATCGGTTACCTGCGCATGGACCCCGATCCCCATCGGTTACCTGCGCATGGACCCCGATCCCCATCGGTTACCTGCGCATGGACCCCGATCCCCATCGGTTACCTGCGCATGGACCATGCTCCGGGTGGCCCGGCCTCTGGAGCTCCAGCATGCTTCCCTTCGGCGTTCTCCGCAGTAATGATTCTCGGAGCGGCTAGAGGAACCGCAAGCCTGACTAGTGGCTGCCTCGCAGCGCTGAAGAATAGGAGTTCAGCCAGGCACAAAGGTCTCCATAGCAACGGAGAATTCAACCCCCCCTCGCCATTATTTATGCAACATTTCATCACAAAAGGACCCTCCCACCTCCCCGTCCGCCAAATTCCGCCGCTCCCCAATCGCCCCTCTGTCTGCCTCTTTTTTCGGCCCCCTTATTCCTAAAGCCATCTGCGCTTCCCACAAAAAAAGGCAAGATGGGGGGGGGTGACTGGAGGGAAGGGGGGGGTGGGAGGCTCATTGAAAAGCGGCAACAGTGGCTGGGAATCGCAAGAGTTCTGGGGCAGTGGTGAATATGTGTGCTTCCACTGACGGCATCCCTCCACGTGGTGTACAGGAGCATGGTGACAGTGAGAGAAACACACACACACACACACACACACACACACACACACACACACACACACACACACACACACACACACACTAACATGCAGGTAGACAAACAGATAGAGAGACAGACAGAAACAGAAAGACAGAAAGACAGAGGTATACAGGTAGAACTATTAGACATACAGACAGGCAGGCAGACAGAAATGTTAGACAGACATAGACTTTATTAATCCTGAAAACTGCAGGTTTATAACAGCACAGAGAGTCAATAAAAAGACTACAATGAAGAGTGACAGGTAAAGCCAGTATCCAAACAGAGTCGAAATGCTGTACATCAGGGACTATGTTTTTTTTTTTAAACAAGATGCATCGGCTGTAAGACGTTACTTTCCTAACAAGCAATTGTAAGTATTATACATTTTATTCAGCATAATATTTAGCACAGCCTCTCCAAGGAGCATGCAGTACCTCCTAGACACATGATTTACCATTAATGATATTTTAGCAATTAATATTTTCAGATAGCATCAGGTATAAATATGCACGCTGTTGCCAGCAAGCCTGGTTACTGAGTTAGCAGTAAGGAATGCAAGCCTTTTTTTGTTGGCATAGTAATACAGGTCTGAAATGCAGCCATGAACATCACCATCAACCACCCAGATTCCCGAAGCAATACACTAAGTAAGGAAATTAAGTAAGAGAGGAGAATACAAGATGTTCTGCAGGCCAACGTGATGCATGTTCCTGTGGTCACCTTAAAACTGCTACGTATTCTTACTATACATCATATGTATCCATTTTTCATAAATACTTAACCAAGGCAGAGTCACTATGAACCTGGAGCCTATTCCAGGAAGGATAGGGGCACCCTGGACAGGATGCCAGTTCATCACAAGGCGCAGAACAGGGGACACCGGTTCATTTGAAAAAAGGTGCATGGTAAATCAGTAGGGGTGAAGGCACGGAGTAAACCGTTTGTCAGTATGAGGAGATACCATGTGGAAGGCAGCATGAAACCATATCAGCCATCAGCAATGAAGTCAGCTCCAATGCAGTCAGCCCCACCGCAGTCAGCCCAAAGGGAGTCAACACCCTTGCAGTTAGCTCCGATGCAGTCAGCTGCAATGTAGTCAACCCCATTTCAGTCAGCTCCACCGCATTCAGCCCCAAGGCAGTCAACACCCTCAAAGTCAGCTTCAACGCAGTCAGCTCCATTGCAGTCAGCTCCATTGCAGTCAGCTCCATTGCAGTCAGCTCCATTGCAGTCAGCTCCATTGCAGTCAGCTCTAAAACTGCTGCACTCGCATGGGTCACATGTACCGATGCAATGGTGAGGGCTGGGTATACGTGAAAGGGGGCATCCCAGAAGAGCGGCAGGGTAGGTATGCAGTGCAGTGTTTCGGGGTGAATGACTCCACCCACCTAGACACATGTTAAACTGGCCAATCTGAAAACAAGTGGGAGAGTCAGAGGAATCAATTCTGCAGATGCTAAGAGCAGGATAACAAGAGGGGTGCAAGAAATATGCGCTACTAGTCTAGTACATACTGCAGACGTGTCCTTTCTTAACAGCATGTTATCCGCTCTTCGTACCTTATTGAATATCCCCACTTGGAAACGGTCCTGCAACAGCAAATCAAAAAAGGATACCCAGTAGCTGGTGGGGGTGCTATCGGGCAATCAGGAAGCCTGATAATGTTCTAACGAAGATGCGAAACCACTGGCCAGCTAGAACACGTCTATAGAACCCTTCCGGTTGGGGCTTGACGGCTCGGCTCGTCCTAAACTGAAAGACGTGGCGCTGAGGTGACCCCAAATTGATCCCGACGTGTGTACCTGTGAGCGCCCCCTGACAGAAGTCACTTCCAGCAGGGACCGCAACCTCTGCTGAGCTCTCAATTGCTACGGCATAGTCTATCATTCCAGATAATACCCTCCCAATAGCCAATTATCAGTATTAACCCAGATTATAAATGTTATTCACGATAATATTTAGTGTAGCCTCCCACAGAGCACACAGTACCCCCCAGATACACACATTAACATTTCTTTTGTGAATGAATATTTATCAGATAGCATCAGGTGAGCATGTGCAAGGTGCCACTAGAAAGTCAGGTTATGAAGTTCACAGACGGCATTCCTCACAGACGGCATTCCTCACAGACGGCATTCCTCACAGACGGCATTCCTCACAGACGGCATTCCTCACAGACCTTTTATTTATAGGCATGATGTGTATAAAGATCTGAAATACAACCACGAACGTCAACACAGTGTAGCTTTGCCGTATGTCGCCATGCTTAAACAATCCATCCATCCATCTATCTACCATCCATTCACCCATCCATCCAACTGGTACAGGGACATGGTGGAACGTGGAGCCTGTGCTGGGAGGCGCAAGGTGGGGGTACCACCCTGGATGGCATGCCAGGTCATCACAGGGCACACACACACATATTCACATCATTGTGGGCACTGTCCGTTCATTTCAATGGGAAAAACCCTAACCCCATCAATGACGACCTTAACCGCTACCCAGCCCCAACCTGAACCATAATAAACCAAACAAAATAGGAGACTTTTGGCATTTTGAGGTTTCTGACTGCAGTCACAGATCTTTGTGGGGACCTCATAAACAGAAACACACACACAATTTAGAGGTGCTACGTCTGAAAGCACTGGGAGAACATGCACATTCCACATTCCACAACTGGGGAGGGATCCGAACCACTGACTCTAGAGCTGAGAGGCAACAGCGCCCCCCACTGAGCCATTGTGCCACCACTGTACTGGTCGGCACATGGAGGTTATCAAAGGCTATTTACTGTCCACCGGGGGGGGTTAAGTGAATGAAGGACTTCCTGTGCATTACAAGGGAGGCTGATTCACACTTACGAGGGCTCAAGCCCAAGCCTTGCTGGCTGCTCATCACCAGACCCTCATCACAATACCATATAGTGCAAATGATGGGAATTATGGGTAACAGGACAAGACCTCAGTCTGACTACAGGGCCTTACAGACTGTAGACTGGCTGCTCTGCCATCTTTAAAAATGCTTCCCAAATTGCAGGTGATTTCTGGCAATAAAGACAACCAAAGGCGTGTTTATTTCTCGAAAAGTGCGTATATTATCCATTATGCATGATTCGGCGCGTTCCCTTTCATAAAAAAGACATATCGCATTAAACAATTAATACACTGTGTCTAAGAACCACTCTCATTATTCCCGCGAGCTCTGAAAATGCTGTAGAAGCCCAATATGGCTGGAGAGAGATTGCTTTATCTCCGCTGTGATGAATGGCTTAATTAAGCGCCTTGGAGGGCAGGCCGCTTCCGTTCGGGCTCGGCGGCGCTTCCTGCAGGCAGGGCGGCCAATGGGCTGGCGTGCGGGCCGAGGCGCCAGAAGAGGATGGAGGCAGGAAGTCCTCGTCCTGAAAGGGGGCTTCTGGAAGGCGGATTAGTGTCCGTCACCGGCACTGACTGCTGCAATTTCCCTCCCGCCTTTATCGCGCCCTTCGCAGGGAAGAGAGACAGCAGAGCTTGCGACGGGAATTTATACCTGCTGTCCGCAAACGAGGGGAACTTAGCGGCAGATAACATGCACCGTAATGTAACGGGAATTCAGCTAACGATAGCGTCCACTTGGATCGTCGCGCCAACGCGCCGCAAGCTAATGTGACTTCATTGGCATTTGGCGGAGTCGGGGGTGGCGTCCGATGAATTGCCCGCTTCTGACGGCAGGCGGGATCTTCCGGAAAAAGGCGCGGCCTGCCGGAGCACAGCACATGCATGTCAGCGAGTCTCGTTAGATGACGCTTTTAGGTCATTTAAAACACTGAAGATTCAGCAGAGGCGTGTTCAATCCGCTCCCGGAACAGTGGGCAAAACCAGGCAACACTGGTTTCATCCAAACGACATAAAAGACCAACAAAGTGGTGATTTTTGCAGGAGCTCTTCACACCACTGATCTCCATACTGCACTTTCCTTTAAGAGGATCCTAATTTGATGCACCCATATTGGCCAAACGTGCAGGTGCGACCACTCCAGAGGAGCCCAAGCCAAAGACTTCACATCCAGCATCCTCCCAACACCCACCACCCCCCCCCCCCCAGAGGAAAACCGACAGTCTTCATGCTCCTCTCTCCTCCCTTCAAGCAGCATCCAGAGAGGCATTTATCTGAATGTATAATCGCCGCATAGAGACAGGCCTCACGTAAGCTGCATGGACCGGAGCAACTCCTGGGTAACCGAGGGTGCACTTTTAAAAGTTTTTAAATCTGCCACTGCGTCACTAATGGTTTTTTAGTATTAGAGGAAATTACAGGCAGATTTTAATTAGCTAATCCCACGAGTGACATTAGCCGGGCCGCACGGAGGCATGGTTACCGTCACGTAGACGGAGCAGCGCGTGCAGCTACGGTCCATGGGCGTGTCCCGCACCGCTTCACACTACACGCAGTGCCATCGACATGCATGTTTTGCAGGGTTCCCTACATAAAATGATTCTTCCCCTACATAATGCAGAGATGGTACAGTCTGCCACCTCGCTCCCCGCTGAGCCAATGAGAGGCAGCGGCCAATCGCAGCTCCTCCTGCATGATAGTATTATAAAAAAAGGTGGATGGTACATGCAAATATGAAAAGTAATATGTAGCAGTCTTTGAAAATGCCTGTAGATTTTCTACTTAAACCGAAGCATCTATGTAAATGTATGCAAGTTACCTCACAATACACACAAAAGATACAATATCAGGCAGGCAGACAATGTGACCGGTCCATTTGAGGCTCCTACAAGCAAGACCAAGTACAACACATCTACAGCGCTCATGATTACTGGTTTATTGTATTAGGGTTCCAATCTACCAATCACCAGTCACCCCCTTTGCTTGCGGCTTTTTCCTCCAATCATGGGGCAGGTTTTCCGGAGTCACTCATTGGATGCTGCTTTTGATCTCAAGGTCACACAAAGGCATTTTAAATGACAATGAAAGAAGGAACATGGCGGCAAGGGCACGGTGTGACAGGCAGCGTGCATCCCAGACACAGAGAGTGGAAGGACAGAACCGGGGGAATAAATGGCTAACCTGACAACGGCGGACTTTAGAAGCCATCGATTCCTAAATGTGTCTTTTAAGGCTCAACTGGGACAGTCGCAGAAAGGGGTACAGCTTGACTTTTCCCTGACCTGAAAATGGATTTCCAGTAAAGTTACACCGTGGTTCACTGAAGACACCACAAGAAAACAAATACAAGTCGTATCATATATCAAAAAATACCTTTTTTTTGCTTATAAGGAAGCTATTTGTAAAATAGTTGTGTCAAGGGACAGAGTGCGGAGAATCTGTGGTTTCTGGGTGACCCAGACAAGGCACGGTGATCCCAGGAAATGCGTGGGATGACTGGCAATTCGGGATCGCATCCTGGAGAAGATGTTCCAGGGGAAGCTCCGTTTCGGGACTCTGAGGTGCTCGACATGAATCACTACTATGCAGCTGAGTACCTAACGTTGAATTTTTTATAGCTAGCAGGCTAAATAAATAAAATATAAATAAAGCCAGTGCATAGCACAGTATGCTGCCAGACCAAGTCCTGGCTTTCCTGGGAGGGGCTCGGATACAGTAACCTAGCAACCCTTGACCCGAACAGCTCCAGTAGCAAATTTGTAAAAACAACTCTAGGGAAAACACCAAAGCAGTAAAAACTTTGTCTTTGTGGGGGGGGGGGGGGGGGGCTTCTGTGGAAGACGGAGCAAAAACAAGACGAGACTTGGGGAGACAAAAGGGCAATTTCATCACCATGTCAAGATGCTGCCCGCTGCCTGAGCCACACCCCCAGCCTCAGGTGTGCTGAACTCATCTCACTAATTATCCCCCCCCCATTCATTTTCACCAGTCCCACTTATTCATACACAACAGCGGAGCTGGGCTGAAACACTTTTATTGATAGTATGAATGAATAATTTAAAGGTTACTGGCAGCTCAAGGTTTAAATATTTTATCAATTTTTTTCTGCTGTGAAAACCGGGAAAAAATTCTGGTTACGTAAGAAATGTGTGCATGACAGTAGAAATGCTACCGCTAAATGTGAAGCGTCCATGGTGTTCAGGGTGAGTGTTCTACAGCCAAAGGCGTCTCTGGATGAAGAACCCAAGCACCATGGATTAAGTCTCACAAAGACATCATCATGTTTATTACCAAAGAACCAACTATAAGTTCTGAGCATAACCAGCATTCCAAAAATGCAACCAACAGGGGGCGCAATGATTAAGGACACTTAAGGACTTGGGAATGACAGAGGTGCGTATGCCGAGAGAGGCACCGACTCTGAGAATGATGGTCCTGAAATCTGCTTGGCTTCATTAATGGGTCAATTTATGGGTCACCGTGGAGATGGAACAAGTTCATCAAATCGATCCCTAAAGTGGCAGGTTTATATACCTCCAACAAGTCTACCCTGGCCTCTCCAACGAGCAGAGAAGACACAACAGGGATTCTTGAAATAACAAAACTTAAAATTCATGCAATGACCCAAGTCATTAGCCCCTTATCTTCATTCTTCGATTGCCTCAATACATCCAGAAGCCATCATCCGCAGACATACAAGAATTGTGTCATTTTAAGTTCAGGATTAAATGTGTTATACTTGCAGAAGATTTAGAAAACACAACATGCCAAGAACAATAGAGAAACTCCATTTGAATTGACTTTGGCTGCTCGGTATATTCTGCAGGGAATTTTCCCTTGTCATGCTGGAAACCATCCTGGACGCCCACTCTCCACTACTGACGAACTAAAGCTGAAGGTTCCAGCTCTGCTTAAGCACTATAATTTACTTCAATTACCCATTTACACGTGGAAATGATCGTAACATGCGCAAAACAAAAACAAGGATCCACGACAACATGATCCGAACTGGTACAATGGCAGCGTATCAAGACAGTACAGTCACCAGAACCAAGATGGAATAGTCATCAGAATCAAGATGGTACAGTCTCCAGAACCAAGATGGAATAGTCATCAGAATCAAGATGGTACAGTCTCCAGAATCAATATGGTACAGTCTCCAGAATCAAGACGGTACAGTCTCCAGAATCAAGACGGTACAGTCTCCAGAATCAAGATGGTAGTCTCCAGAATCAAGATGGTACAGTCTCCAGAATCGAGACGGTAGTCTCCAGAATCAAGACGGTACAGTCTCCAGAATCAAGACGGTACAGTCTCCAGAATCAAGATGGTACACTCATCATAATCAAGATGGTACAGTCACCAAATCAAGATGGAATAGTCATCAGAATCAAGATGGTACAGTCATCATAATCAAGATGGTACAGTAACCAAATCAAGATGGAATAGTCACCAGAATCAAGATGGTACAGTCTCCAGAATCAAGATGGTACAGTCTCCAGAATCAAGATGGTACACTCACCAGAATGAAGATGGAACAGTCATCATAATCAAGATGGTACAGTCACCAAATCAAGATGGAATAGTCATCAGAATCAAGATGGTACAATCTCCAGAATCAAGATGGTACACTCATCAGAATCAAGATGGTACAGTCTCCAGAATCAAGATGGTACACTCATCATAATCAAGATGGTACATTCTCAAGAATCAAGATGAAATAGTCATCAGAATCAAGATGGTACAGTCACCAAATCAAGATGGAATAGTCATCAGAATCAAGATGGTACAGTCACCAGAATAAACACAATGCATTTCCACTCATTTCTCAGTTTGTGCGTCGGTGAATATTTTTGCTTTGCAAGCTGTAGTCTGGCTCTTCGCTCCTTCTCATTAATGAAGGGCTCCTTCCTCGCTTTATGGGATTTCAGTCCGGCTTCTTGGAGCCTGATACAAACTGTCCCAGCAGTGCACCTCACACCTGCACTTACTGTGATGTAAGTCTATTCTATTCCTCTTGAAGGTCACTTGACGTCATCCTCCATTCATGAGAAACTGTTGGGTAAGTTAACGTTCATCTCTGGCATTATAAAGTCTCTTCCATCCTTTACCTGGCTGGTTTGTGGTCGTTCCCAGTGTCTTAGAAATTTTGAACCTGGAAGCAACCAGCTGCTCAGTGTAGCCTTCTGCCAGCAGAACCATGATTAAACCAGGATTTAAAAATGCAGTTTAAAAATATAGTGGTCTCTTCAAACTTTTTATATAAATATAGCCATGGAAAAAATGTAAAAAAAATTTACCACTCTATGACTTTGTGATATAGCTACTTTTATCGTGGAACAATGCACACCGTATTAATGTCCTGGACATGTGGTCAAAAGGGATCCACTGTTGTACCCTCATGCACAGAAAAACACTATATTTTGTGCACTGGTCTAGGTTAAGTCAAGGTTAAACTTTAATTTATATGGTTATAACATACTTGGGATTGGGACGCATTGGGTTATAACATACTTGGGACGCAGTACTGGGAAAGCTGTTATGGATGGATGGATGGATGGATGGATGGCTGGATGGATGACTTTCAGGTGATCCATATTATCTTTATATTCCCCTCTTCTGCCTCCCATTGAATTTTCACTCCCTGCTTTTGTTTTGTACTAATCCAGGGCAAAAATCTGCCACCAGCAGCCAGTAATGAGCTTTTACCAGCTTTCATTTAGTTTGGCCTCACTAAACCACACCTTTTTCTATAAACCACACCTTTCTCTCTAAACCACACCTTTCCATAGCAACTGAAATGAATGGATGTACAAATTTTGGTCTCACCACTGTACGAGACTGTGAGTTAATATCTATGCAAACTTGAGTGTTTTTTGAGTGTTTTGATGCCTGAGTGTTTTTCATCTTCAGCTCTGTCTAAAAAAATAAATGAATAAAAAAAATCCAGAATTCGACAAAAAAAAACAGTGGAAATAACAGCCCAGAAATAATTATTCTGTTTTCCATTTACCTTCCACACTTGACAGGAATGAATGAAATTACAGGCGGATGACGGAGGCCGCATTTATACAGACCATTAGGCCATCCGCGGCATTAGCGGGCCGCTGACGTACCGGACGGCAAAAGAAGCACGGTGGCCCGGGGGTGATGGGAATGAAGAATGTTCAGCAAAAGACCCACATCCAGGCCAGACACAAAGCAGTCTATAACAACTGAAATCTAGCAGGGCACGCCTTCCCGAACTGAGAAGACTCCGAGAAACCAGAGGGTGACAGAACACGTTGAGTGGTGAATCATTTCCCGTGGTAAATCAAATGTACTCTTCAAATCCATCGGCATTAAAAAAAAACATGCAGACACACAAACACATATAAGAGATAAGAGGTAAGAGCAGCCACTTGCTCAGCGGTCGGCCTCATTCTCGAGGTACTCCACAGCGTCTGAAGGCCTAGAGAAGCAGGCCCTGTGGTGAGTAAGCTCACCTACAGCCTGACCTTCTTCTTACCTGACAAGCCTACACAGACCAAACTATAACTTCACAATGACAGCAAAACCTACTCTGTTTTTTTATTGCATGCAGACAGTAATACTTTCCACAAGGCTTTTCAGACATGCCATTCCGTCAACTTGTGCATCAAAATACAAAGGAAAATGAAAACCTTGACCCAGGCAGCACGCTATCTATTTGGTTATTTTAAGGAGTCCTACAATACTCTACTCAACCACTATTCTTCATGGATGCACTCTTAACGGACAGAGCTTTTCCATTCTCCGGCTACAGTCGACGGCACTTGAGTTTTGCAGGAAAGATGTCAGCTACCAGGAACAATTAATGGCACCCAGACGAGGCTGATGTAAGGCGCGCTGCAGGAGGAGAGGGTGAACAACAGCAAGAGGAGATCTGACGCCCCGCTTACCTCACCATCATAATTACCAGGCCCGGCTCCGTGGGGGGGGGGGAGGGTCAGGGTCACTTGTTTAACCACTCACAGACTTCACTGGATGACAGTGAAATACAAGCCCCTCCTTTGCTGTCCCAGCCACACATTGAACTCAACGTGCTTAAATCATCACAAATCACGACATGCTTAAATAATCCGGCGACCCACCGATCGTTTCTATTCTGGAGCCGGGCCTGATAATTACTCCAGTAACCTCAGCCGTTGACTCAGGCAGTAATGAAGATCAATGTATCACCTAAAATAATTCCGGCTCATAAAAGCTAACTTGGCTCCATAAACAAAATGCCTTAGAGAGGCTTTCTTCCCAAACTTTCTCCCAGTGAGGAACTGGCCCGCAGCTTCTGCCTGTATGTAAAGTTCTCCATAAACACTTAGAGGACAAATTCAGATGCAATATGTCTTTTCTTATTAATGAGTTACTCCCCAGCTAGATCAACACCCTAATTTAATACCTGGGATGGATAATGCTTTTCACAGAACTAAGCCAAAATTCTACCTTTTCTCTTATTTTTTTCAAGTAATACATAAATCATGTCTGAGGTGAAGAAAGGATATAGCAGTGGCCGTCTTCCTTCAGGTAATCCATCATAGCAACAACTTCATTATCACACCATCTGAACAACAGCCCCATTACCAGAATCCTTTTTTGTTGCAAATAAGTGCCACTTTGTTTTTCCGCACCAGTTAAGTAATTAGGAGTAAAGTCTAAGCGATGTCTTTACATCACAGATTTGAGATAAATTGAAATTCTTCTCCATTTAATGGATGCATAGTTTAGACTGTACATTAAAACGTTATGAGTGAAAAAAGAGAAGTGTGAACTGACTGTAAACATTATAAACATTTATGTGGACATAAACACATCAAAGGAAAATGTGTATGTTCAATGTGGACTTTCAGCTTGACTTGGGGCATGGAAAGGGCTTGCGCACTTCAAAACGGTCGAGTTCGTTAGAGCAGAAATAATCGTGAGTGTGACCTAGCACAGTGCTGTCCTGTTCGTTAGTGACAGTTATTCACAGACTACCCAGAGACAAGGTCCAGATCTGAGCCCAGACTAATCAGCGGAGGGCACACAGAGGGCCTCCCAGCATGCCCTGGGCCACCAAACGAAGGGACTCCCAGCGTGTCCCGGGCCACCAAACGAAGGGACTCCCAGCGTGTCCCGGGCCACCAAACGAAGGGATTCCCAGCGTGTCCCGGGCCACCTAACAAAGGGATTCCCAGCGTGTCCCGGGCCACCTAACAAAGGGATTCCCAGCGTGCCCCGGGCCACCTAACAAAGGGATTCCCAGCGTGTCCCGGGCCACCTAACAAAGGGACTCCCAGCGTGCCCCGGGCCACCAAACGAAGGAACTCCCAGCGTGTCCCGGGCCACCAAACGAAGGGATTCCCATCATGCCTTGGGACACCTAACAAAGGGATTCCCATCATGCCTTGGGACACCTAGCGAAGAGATTCCCATCATGCCTCGGGATACCTAACAAAGGGATTCCCAGCATGCTCCGGGCCACCTAACGAAGAGATTCCCAGCATTTCCCGGGCAACCTAACGAAGAGATTCCCAGCATGCCTCGGGACACCTAACAAAGGGATTCCCAGCATGCCCCGGGCCACCTAACAAAGAGATTCCCAGCATGCCCCGGGCAACCTAACGAAGAGATTCCCAGCATGTCCCGGGCCACCTAACGAAGAAATTCCCAGCATGCCCCGGGCCACCTAACGAAGAGATTCCCAGCATGCCCCAAGCCACCTAATGAAGAAAATTCTGCCTCACTCTTTGTGATCCACAGACCCACTTAACAAAAGACGTTCAGAGAACACAGTGTTATAATTCACACACCAGTTCCAGAACATTCTCGTCTTTCTCAGACTCAGGAAGGACTGTGAGAAAGTCTTTTTTTCCTTACAGTCTGTTATGGAACGTTCTTTGCTTCCCTATAAGCCGAGGAGATTCTGGTCTAACTGCATTCTGGTGACACTGCTTTGATCTCAGGACACATCCTTCAGTTGTTCTTCCTTTGCGATTTCCTCAGGTTCACACTACGCAGTGCAGTCATCGTCGCTTGATATCTTAGCTCCACATTAAGTCCTGTGTCGCTCTGCAATGACACGCGGGGAAGGTGTTGATGGCCGCAGACGACAACACTGAACATCACCCAGTACATCATCTGCAATGAGTCCGGAGTGAAGATATTTTTCATGACAACGTCCCAGGTGAACAGGATGGGAAGCCTCTGGGTCCATCTATCCATCCATCCATCCATTCATTTTCCAAACCGCTTATCCTACTGGGTCGCGGGGAGCCTCTGGGTCATAATACAAAAATCCCAAAAAGAACATCAAGCCCACCTCCTTCCTCCTGAACCTTCTGGCCGGGAGAAGCAGCTTCTTATCAGGAACATCAGCCTCAGATGGACGCCATGAATAGAGGTGCCACTTTATAAATACTGCAGCGTTTGTACCAACCCAAGTCAACAAGCATTTTCTCTTAGCTCTCTGAAAGTGCCTATTTCGCATATTCAAACCAATTAACTGGCACTGACTGTCCATGCATGAGGACAATCTGATTAAGAATCTAGCCCAGTACTCTGTTGCCCGTTTACTGGATGGAAAAAAAACAACACTTTCATTCATTCAAGCTGTTCTGTACTGTAGGTAAATTGCATGCTCCTATCACACAGTAATCTTGAATTCATGGGGCAGTTACAGGATCCCCGGTAATGCACCACAGTATATCTGAAGATTAAATATTCAAGTGAACAAAGTATGGTAATGGCCGAAAACTGCAACAAACGACAATTACATGGGCTGTATGTCTATGAAAGGCATTGTACTTGAGGCGAATAGCACAGAACCGCCAGTAGGGGGAGCTCAGGTTCATTTTCCTACCGTAACATTACAGAACTATCATTAATAATTTTAATGTTTAACATTTGCATTATTTTTACTGTTGCTGTTGTATAGTAAATATTATGTGCAATATTTTCGCCTTACAGTTCGTTATGATAAAAGGTAAAAAAAATGACCATAATTTTTATTTATTTCCTTCCATGTGCATCATAGCTGTCAATTTCACCGCAGTGGATGTTTCAAGAAATGTACAAACGAGAGGAGGCCATTCGGCCCATCAAATTCGTTTGGGGAGAACTTAACTAATAGCTCAGAGTTGTTAAAATCTTATCTAGCTGTGATTTAAAGGAACCCAGGGTTTTGCCTTGCGCTACACGAGCAGGAAGACTATTCCATACTCTAACTACACGCTGTGTAAAGAAGTGCTTGTCACATGTGTGCGGAGTTTGCATGTTCTCTGCATGTCATTGTGGGGTCCCCCCCCCCCACACACAGTCCAAAGACATGCTGAGGCTAATTGGACTTGCTAAATTGCCCATAGGTGTGCCTGTGTGAGTGAATGGTGTGTGAGTGTGCCTTGCGATGGGCTGGCCCCCCATCCTGGGTTATTCCCTGCCTCGTGCCCATTGCTTCCGGGATAGGCTCCGGACCCCCCGCGACCTAGTAGGATAAGCGGTTTGGAAAATGGATGGATAGATGGATATTATCCTGCTAACTTCCACTTATGGCCACGAGTTCTAGTATTTAAACTAATATTGAAATAGCCATGGGCGGCATGGTGGTGCAGTGGTTAGCACTGTTGCCTCACACCGCTGGGACCCGGGTTCGAGTCTCCGCCTGGGTCACACGTGTGTGGAGTTTGCATGTTCTCCTCATGTTGTTGTGGGGTTTCCTCCGGGTACTCCAGTTTCCCCCCACAGTCCAAAAACATGCTGAGGCTAATTGGAGTTGCTAAATTGCCCATAGGTGTGCATGTGTGAGTGAATGGTGTGTGAGTGGGCCCTGCGATGGGCTGGCCCCCCATCCTGGGTTGTTCCCTGCCTCGTGCCCATTGTTTCCGGGATAGGCTCCTGACCCCCCGCGACCCAGTAGTATAAGCGGTTTGGAAAATGGATGGATGGATGGATGAAATAGCCATTTGGCTGAACAGCATCCAGGCAGCATCGTGTAGGAGATTTTTTCAGGAGTATCAGGAATCTTCAAAATGTTGAAAAGCAGAAGATGAATCATTAAGCAAATAAAAAAATATTAATCTCTTTTATATCAAAGTATGAAACAGTCCAGAAAAGCACAGGTCAGATCACTGATAATGGTGGCCCGCAAAACTAATTACTTTCAATGCGTCCAGCAACAGACGAGCTTCATATATTACTATTTCGACTGAAGGAGGAATTCTCTTGATTTGGACAATATTTTGGAAAATGCGGAAGGTCTCCCAGGCAGTAAAAATCACATTAAGAAGGGCGATGCGGAGAGAGTTTTCTGAATAAATCGCTTCATTCATTACTAATGAGATAAACTTCCTGAAGGAAACGAGCGTGGCTGTAGATGCACGTCCAGATGATTGGTACAGGTGACAGGAACAGTGTAAAGCTTCTATAGAATAAATTCTAGAGGGAAATAAACCTTAATTTAATGTAAATGCGGAGGAAAATATCTCTTACATTAACAAATGGTAAAATAGATTAAGCAGAAAGAGGAAACTTAGCAGCAGATAAATCACCCATAAAACTAATTCACGGTGTTACAATATTTCATGAGTTTTTATGAAGTTCACGGCGACTAATTACAAGACTGCATAAGGGCATTAGGAGAGCAAAACAAAATTAAGCCTGATTCAGCGTCACCGAACAGATGTCCCCTGACCCAGTGTCAACAAACACAGTCACACAGTAGATCCCCCAATTCCCTGCGTTCCTTGCCACAATCTATCAATTCAACAATTGCTCAAATATTGACACACGCGCTCTGCAGACATCCCACAGACTGCTGAAGCAAACGTGCCAAACGCTTCAAAATATACGTCTGACCCACCACAAAACTCCCTGTAATCTTCATCAATCTCTCTGTCTATATGTGACGGCTGAAGAGTGCAGAGAGCATGGTGCAATCACCCACACAATGTCCCTGTCATGTCCTCTCTTACAGTGACTCCCACAGACAGACAACAGGCATCTTTCCCATGGCTTGAAAATGAGAGAGCGATATGGATTCCACTCCCCAGGAAGCCCAAACAGACGCTGATAAATACAACCAGGTTGGGAGCACCTGCCTTTTACTGGACCAGATGCTTAGCCTCACCAGTTAGCAAAATGTTCTAACTGACATGTGCGATTAATCTGTTTCTACTCGTCTGTGAGTGCTGCAGGTGAATTTAAGGGGTCGCCTTCACCTGTTAATACGGTAATGCGGTTTAAGGGGTTTCGTGCTGCAGACTCGGTAAACCTCGCTTTGTTAATACTCCATCTTCAGGTTAATTTCCTCCCGCCATATAATGGCAGCCAGCTACTGCAAATGACGATTAGACTTACTACGTTAATTCCAGCAGTAATTATGAATTTCAAACACCATATATGAGCAGCTCCATGGATATGCACACCCTTTACGGGAAAGCAGGGTATGGGGCCACGAACGGCGAAAAGATCAACGTTATCTGTTTGCCGATACAAATAAACAGACGTGTGTCACATGCTGTACTTTCTCTCTCGTTGATTAAATAAGCAGGACAGATACATTAAAATATAGCATATTATCTCCAACGGACTGTCACCTGCTTTGCGATTTCTGGGACAAGATGGACTCGGTGTTCTGAAAGGTGCACGGATGGATGATTGATATATTTTAGCATGTTAGCATAACTGTAAAATAATCACCTTACCCTCATCCAACACAAACATTCCACTATTGGGTGACACCGTTAGAATGTCCTGCACTTCTCGACAAAATTCTACAGCTCCATGTCAGTCTTTACTAATTAGAACGACCAGACATTTCTGTTAGAGGGACGCAAAGAATAAAATGTTACTTAAATGGAGAAGCCGAGCATCTTTTTTCCCTATAATGTCATGTCAGAGGCATCTTGAGGCTCAGACGAGTAAGATTTTAATTGCGATCCTGAATTGGCAATTAAACCCAGGCGCGCGACATCTCCGCTAAGGCTGCAGAGGCACGTGCTGCACTCCGCGCCGCGTGTCCGGGGCCGGCGCGCGACCTGCGCACAGTCATCACCCGGATATCTGCAAATATATCTAAAACATCAAAGTGAAACGTGTAACGACAATTAAGATGGACCATAACATGAAAAACATAAAACAGATCTTATATATTATACAAGACAAATAAGAAAAAGTAAATATTATTTGTGTGTCTTTTGATTTACTGTCACACTGACTATCCTAGTAGTGGAATATGATTTATTAATTTTTTTTAATAATTGTAAATTATTGCGGCACTTGCGGTTATCTTTAGCTCACGAATCAACAAACATTTCAGTAAATCCAAGCGTATTTTATAACAATCGGTTCAGTTTCATGTAAAGTTTCCTACCGTAGCAAACAAATCTGCACTCAAACTTTGCATTAAAAAAAAGGAAAAGAGCCTCTGATGCTACATTCCTGTCAGAAGTTGTACAGCAAAGGAGAGTAAAATTAGATTTGTGGTGTTCTCTAATCTCAAAGCTAACATATGTGTTAAAAGCCATATTTAAAATTATAAATGCATGCTAAAAATGATAACTATAAGTTCACAGTCCTGCCACAAGCTGTACTAGAGACAAAGCTGCCGATCGTGCGGCAAACATCTGCTAATGGGATTCTGTAGAGCTTATTAACCGGCTTTTTTTAATGGAGAAAGGGTTTCGTTGGCTAAGTATTGCACTACAATGCCTCGGTGTTAGAGAGTGCATGTGTTTAGCTCGACTGTTTATGAAGCAGATGCACACATTTCACACGATAGTTTTAAAATACATCCTGAGACAAAAACAGGACGTGGACGTCCTTCCTGAAGCATCAGAAGCAGGAATCACAGACACAAGGCAGGGGCGACTGTGGGCAAGACCGAATTTTGTCAAAGGGCTCACACACCTGACGTGCTGCATTATGGGTAATTCACTTAACTGCATATCTGCTGGATAAACCTGAGGAAACGCCCTCAACAGGGAAAGGAGATGCAAACTGTACTTATATTAGGATTCAGACCCACAAACCTGGAGGTGTGAGCTGGGGTGATAGTTCTTCTTCATGGCTATACGACCATCAATGAAAGAAATACAAATTGGAACAAATAAGGTTTAGAAATCAAATGAAAGAATTGAAACAGAAAGAAGCCACACGTGTCTTAATGTAGTTACGAAACTCCAACCCAAACGCAAACATACGTCTTTCTCTCCAGTACCGCCATCTGTAGGACAGTGCACACGAAATGGACCCTTCACCAGATAAACCGCGCACTGGCTATTCACCGGATGCCAGCCTTTACACTCTATCTGCTCTGTTACACTGTCCTATGTAACCAGAGAGCAGCGTGCCAAGCAGCTTTTTACACCCCTGAGTCGGCATGGAGGCTTGGCAACAGACAGTCGCTTGATTTTTATTTTCAGGAAGTCGCCCCTCATTGCCTCCTCCCTCCTCGGAGGTGTGTGGTAGGTAGCTGGTGACATTCCGAGCCAAACGCGGCAAATATCAGCTGGGGGGTGGGGGTTGTTTACATTGCGAGCAGGTGGACCGACTAGCTCCCGTCCCTGGGGGGAGGGCTGGGAAATGTGAATGTCTCCCCACTGCTACTGTTTCCTGTCACTTCCACAAAGGTTTTTCGGCCGCGCAGGACGGCAGATGTGCCTGCTTGCTGCCAAGCGCCAAGCCGCGCTTTGGTGGCACAGACAAAACGGCACACACGGATCCGACGACTCCCTTGAATAAGACTTCCCAGTTCCCCCCCGAAAAGACTTCCCGCTCGCTGGCACTCCCGCAGGGGGAGAGGGGGGGTACTGCCTGCCTGCCAATTCAGACGAGGCTTTTCATCCTCCGTTCTCCAGATGACAGAAATGGCTACCCTGTGCACAGGCAAAGGCAGGAACGTCACCAAAATTACCCAAAATAGCTGCTTTAAGGGGTCAGATCCGCGCTCGGTGTATTTCAGGTCAAGCGTTCGCCCCCCCCGACTCCCTTTTAAGTATGCCTTCCGGCCAACGTTGGTGACTGGGGTCCCCCCCACCCCGCACTAGCTAATTAAAAATATCTTTTAAAAAGAACGAACAGGATGAATGTCGCTCCAGGAGCAGCAGCGATGTCCGGAGAAGGTAATTCAAGAAGCCGGACTTTGCTGTATCGACTGCAGCGACAGCAGCTAATCACCAATGTTAAGCGACGATAGCCGTGTAGCTACCGGCCCTTCGCATTAAGTATCCTGCGCCGGATTTCCCACAAAATGTAATCACAGTTAAGTGTAATCTTCACAAACAACAACAGGTTGTTTCTGATTCATTTCGAATACGCTATTTTAAAGGAAGTTGATACAAACTGGGGTTTTATTTCACTGTAAATCACATTGCCCATCGTTCACTTAACACGTGGCTAATGGAGCATTGGCACCCAGACTGTGTGACAGACATCCAGACTGTTATTTTCCATAATAAGTCTACGGGGAGAGAGTGACGTTCCTCTCACATGAGGAGACGGCATTTAAGATTAACCCCAGGAGCCAAATTTTAAACCGCAAGCTTAACTGCATTGCACAGCAAACCGGAAAAAGCAAAAAATAAATACTAAATGTGCATGCAATATTTTATTTGCCTCAACATTATCAATATTCTACTATAAATACAGGAGAAATTGCCTTCTAGTATCTCATTCACCAGGAGTTGGTTCCACTTACTGGAAATAAAACAGTCTTGACCATCCTCTTGTCTTGGTAGGCTGCTTGATTGTTTGTGAGAGGAGGTAAGGGAAGCCATTTCAGTTCCAGAGAAAGAATGAGAGTAATAAAACCAAAAACACTCAAAACCATTGAAATAATTCAGCTACATCTCACATATTAAACCGGATCGGACTCGGCAATGATTCGCAGCAGCTTTCATGGGGGAATTATTTTTTAATAGCCAAAAAGATACGTGTCAGGCCACACCTGGGAAGCTGCCGAAGGTCGCCCCGCTCAGAAATTAAGCATTACAATAATGATAGCTGCTGTTTTCAGAAATAGAGTGTTTATCCAGGGCTTATCCACACCAATCCCGGCTAACACACGTGTTCTTGTAATTCCCCTAGAATAGCTCCATAATTTTAAATATAGGCCATCGGAAAGTGGAGCGGACAGCGTTCAAAGCGGAGGCAGCCCGTGCAGATGGGGGCTGCGTGCGTTATGCAAATGAGAATCTCACAGAGGCTAGACAAACGTATAATCACACACCAGGAGCACAGCTGACTCGCTGATACAAACAAACTCAGCCGTGACTTCACGGGCAGAAAGCAGATTTTTCTGCCAGGGTGCTGATCCCTCCCCGATGGGGCAGTGTTGATGTCTTTGTTACTGTAACCCCCCCCCCCCCCCCCCCCAAAGAGCGCTACACAGAACACAATATCGCTGAGTATAAGCAGCTCAAAATCAATAAGATTAAAAATACCAAAAGTACTCCATGAATTTGCCATGCTGTGATGCTACATGCCCACACTCTGGTTAGGCAACGGCAATTAATTAAACAGATACTTATTTAGCATTTTTCTAATAATGGAGATTACCATCGCTGCTTAATATTATGGAACAGGAAACTCACAATGACTAATATAATAATGAGGAAAAAGGCGGCCAATTGGAAGTCTGGCACCAGGGCGATCGACTCAGTCCTAAAGACATTTCGAATCTCATCGTTATTCGGCGTGTCGCACACAAACGGCAGAAAGAACACGAGCCATCTCGCGTCACACTCCATGACACTGCAGAGTAACGCACAAGGTCTTTCCTTCACTGCTAGTCACTCACTGCTGTCCCCACTAGATACAGACCAACAGAAGCAGATGCAAACAGTCTGAGCCCCTTTCACACCAGGAACTGAAGCTTGGTGGCCATTTGGAAGTCAGCGAGAGAAATCTATTCATTAGCTTTGGCCGTTTTCAGACCACATTAATTACTACTTTCAAATTGGGTGGTAATATAACAGATTTATGGTAACAGTGCCATTAGCTCAGGTTACACACAAGCTACCCCCTGAAATGGCAGAGCAGTTCATCGTGCTATAAGTTGTGCACTTCCTAAAATAAAAGAGTGACTGATTACTTTTTATTTTCATTTAATGATAGATATAAAAATTTGTGATGGTCCAGTATCTTGTTCACTGTGTGCTCCTGCTTTGTGCCCCTCGCTGCCTGGGACAGCCTCCAAACACCCCTTTCCTCCACCAGTAAAAGGGGGATGGATGAATGGATGGCATGTGCTAAGAAAATTATTTTAATAAAATGCTACTGCTGATTTCACATTATTTTCATGCATATTCAATTTGTAGGCTGAAGGATTATTTTATTTAATTATTACTACTTGAAAATAAATTAGCTCCTGTCCACACAGCACTGGAGGTACAGTATAAGGCTGATTTAATCTGAAGTGCGGATTTATTTTCATCACCGATGACAGAAAACGGGGAGCGGGCGAGGGGGGCATAATCTCCCCATTTCCCCTTCGGAACCTCCTTCTGCTGCTCTCCGGAGCTTGACGCTCGGCTGAAACATTAAACCGGCACAGTCCTGCCGTCTCCGAAATCCGAAGGGACGTTTCTGATCTGAGCTCTTTGTGGACCAATGACTGAGTCGGGGGTGTATTTAATGCTCCATCTCTGCAGCACAAAAGATCTGTCAGGTCCTCTCTTGGTGTTAAACCGCAACTGCAGACAATGAACACTGTCAAATAAGCTCAGTCACCAAAAAAAACCCCAGAATGTTAAACTGAACGGGGGTCAAAGACTGCATCCCAAGAGGAAGAATGTCATTATTCATTTCTAAGTGTATGCTAGATTACTTACCTCTTGGATTATGAGATCTTCTTGCGGTCAGTACAGAGAGACTTCAGCCCTCTCCTGGGGTTCCTGTTGGCTTAAACCTGGCACTGACTGGCAGCCTATGGTAACCCTATCTTTCCCTGGCATCTCTCGCAATAGTCCTGACAACTATAAAAATGACATCACCATTAGCTATGCCTAAACCTGTCACTGCATTCCGTATCGTGACTCGGGCAGGACTCCGCTGTCTGCTGTTTATCAGCAACTGCAGATATGACGTCGCTTTCTGACGGAGAGAGAAGCGAAATGCGCGGAAATCTGAATATAGTCATTTATGCATGGATTCGCATTTACATAAATGAAGTGTGGGTCTGGCAAAGACTGGGAAATCCATTAATGACTGCATTATTTGTTGTGTTTTGCAAGGAAAGCATTCATTCGCGAGATGGCTTTATGGTCTATGAGAATTAATTGCTTTTGCTAACTTGAATACAAACACATATTCAAATATTTTTACTTACAGTTCCTGTAGTACTTGACACATATGATATGTGAAGCATGTTTTTTTACCTCAAAACTGCCAAGATTACAAGACCATTATAGATCCAAGGCATCTTTTCTCATGATACACTATTATGCGAAATCATTTCACCGCTGATGTGAAGTGAATTATCCTACCCCTCTGAGGCGCGTTTTCCCCCGAACACCACATCCATATGAGACGTGACAAAAAAGCACACCCCCCTCCCCCCCCAAACACACGCTGCCTTCTCCTACACCGCGGGCGGCCCTGCTTAGCTCAGCCTCCAGGACCTCGATGATCATCCACACGAGAAACAACACTCAAAAAGACCAAAAATCTGAACAGGTTACCGGCGGTTAATGGCTCTAGACCCAAAGAAATACACAAAGTAGGAGAGCCCAAATCCATAGTAAGCACATAAACTGTCATTACGCATTATTATCACTCATTATGACCCAGAATACTGTTCTCTATCATACAAACCATTTAATTTGGCTGTGTGTGATAAATCAATGCGTGGCGTGATGGACATCAGGATGACGGACATCGATCCCAGTCAAACCGTGTTAAACAGAGTTACCGCTTCTTTTCATTGGTAATTGTGTGTACAATTCTGAAGAGACTGTTGTAGCACTGACACACTGTTGCAGCTTCTCTGCGTAAAACCCCGTGTGAAATGAGAGTGAGAATGAGCCCGGTCAGCAAGTCACACTGAGCCGCACCACACCACCACCTGGCAAGGGCAGCTTTATTCACAACGTGCGATTGGTGCTTCCATGAGCTGAAAGGCGAGCAGCCAATGAATGCGAAGAACCCCAGCCACAAGCCCCGCCCAGCAAACTCGACAATACACTGCAGTTACGGCTCTATGTTTGAGCATTTCTCGGCTCCATTCTTTAAAACTGCTGTAAATATTATATAGTTTATTAAATGAAATATAATAAGTACCTCTAATTTTAATGACCTCAGAGGGTAAAACATTTCATTGTACTATGATTGTTATCGTCATAAAGTATGAAGGTAAGTGAAGCATACTAAGGGAGCACAGTTATGTTGCACTGTGACGGAACGGCAGACGGCCCTCGTTCACATCCCATTATCATGCTCTTTCACACACATTACTATTCCGTTTGGGGGGGGCATCCATTTAAACATGCCGATGTGTCCTTTAAGTCACTCTAATGGCATAAGGGAGGCTGCCTGCATTTCCGAACACCCGACTGCCTTCCTGGACTGAGAAATGCCACATCGTGGCTCTGGAATAGACATTACGAAGAGCCATGAGTCACTGAAGACGACCACCTACCCTTGACCCCACCTTCCCTCTACAGTGCCCCCCCACCCATGCTCGCTCCCAGAAATATACACATCACACAAATAGCACAAGCAACAAGCAACCTGCCAATTTATTTTCCAGAAAACAACTGTCAGTGGGGGAGAGTGAGACAGAGCCAGTGGGGGAGAGTGAGAGAGGGAGACAGAGTCAGTGGGGGAGAGTGAGAGAGGGAGACAGAGCCAGTGGGGGAGAGTGAGAGAGGGAGACAGAGCCAGTGGGAGAGAGTGAGAGAGGGAGACAGAGCCAGTGGGGGAGAGTGAGAGAGGGAGACAGAGCCAGTGGGGGAGAGTGAGAGAGGGAGACAGAGCCAACGGGGGAGAGGGAGAGAGGGAGACAGTCAGCGGGGGAGGGGGAGAGTGTAAATGACATGTCAGATGTAATTATGTATGTGACACTGGGGACGAGCAGCCGCTCTGGGCAGGAGAGAGGGACAGGGGACACCTAGGACAAGGCGCCTCCATGAGGGCACTGCAGTCTCTGCGATGATGTCATCAGCCTCAGTGCAGCACACGCAATACAGTAACACACACAGCCTTATGGGTACTCCGGCGATTACAACTGCAACACGCACCCTGGTGCTACATCTGTCAGGGTGAGTCCCACAAATGCAACGCGGGACTTGTTTTGCTGGCATAAACAATCTGCACCCCCCCGCGTCATCCATCTCCCACCCTCCTCAGACGCAGCGACCGTGCCGCTCCTCGGGGACGTCGTACGGCACGCCGGTGTTGTTCAGTGGTGTCTCCATGGTAACAGAGCCAAGCCATCAGGTTTTCCACTACACACCTGTGAGAAACACAGTCATAAAGGTCTCCTTCGTCTATTCCTTTAAGACTCATTTGACATTACAGCGTTTCCCAATCCGGTCCTCGGGGATCCACAGACGGCCCACGTTTTTTTCAGGGAGTTGGGAGAGGAAAAACATGGAATGACTGCAGATCCCCAAGGATCGGATTGGGAAACGCCGAATGAGTGGGATTTATAAAGAAGGAAACACATACACTCTGTATGCTGTGCAGGATTTAGGGGCCGATAAAATACCCGGTCCATCCCTGATCTACAACATACCTGCTCTTCATGCGCTTGGGAAAAATCACCCTAAATCTTTTCTTGCCAATTGTTTAACTAAAATCTCCATATTGGTACTTTTATGTTGTGGTTTACTTTCACAGCAAGTGAAAGCTCCGAAATTCCAGTTATTCCGACGTTACATCGGCGGGGCGGAATGCCAAGCTTTGTTTTAACTGAGATCTTTCCCAAATGTAGAAAGCGCATAAAAAAAAGACAAGTGACTCTGCAGATCAATCTATGGTGAAATGCAGCGTTTACATCACATTGTTTTCCAACACAAAGACTGTCAGAGTGACAGAACTGCATTGTCTGCCTCTGAAAGGACTCCTATTGCTATCTGCTAATTTTGCAGTTCTGGCTTGACAAATAATTGTTAAAACTTGTTCACGCAGTTTGAACAAAGAGATTAGCTTGCAGAAAGCTAACGAGAAACAGAAAGTTGCAGTTTATCAAATACTCCGCAACATGTACAACTACATTTAAATATAATTAATTTATCTTTCTATTTGTAATTCATGGGTAATATATAACCTACTTTTTCAAATGAAATAAGTTTACTCACCATATTATTAGACAGATCGTATTTATTACATGCCTTTCATAGTCTGGATGACGTGATGGTACGAAGAAAACGTTTCAGTGGGCAGTAAAATGAAACCATGTCGGGTTTTACCGTAAATAAAGCTAAAGGCAGAAGCTAAAGAACGCTAAAGGGGATGAACTGCAAGATTAGTGTCGGGTTATTTTTATAAAATCCCAGTCTGATATTTAATAAATATATCCAATAATAATAAATATATCCAAGATATCAAAGGATCTGTATGAATGAATGTCGTCTTTTCCTCGGTAAAATGACGTTAGCCGCACAGAACCCAAGGTTCTGTAATAACTCAATGCATTAAGCAAGGGCTTCCTGCAGTGCATTACAGGATTACGATTGATCTTCATATACATCATAATGTTCATATGGCTCGACTCAGATCTCCTTCAAATTTACCAAAGTTACATCGATACAAAACCAATACAAACCCGTATATGTATCATAAAGAAACTTCATTTCTGAATTATTGCAGAATTACTATTTTATCCTGGTATTTTAGTCACATCCACACCTTCCCGAAAGCAATCTGGAATATTTCAGGTGCATTATGTCACATGACATTACGCCATATTTTACAGGCATCCACACCCTCCTGAACGTAAAACATGCGAGAGGGAGAATAGTTGTAAGGCATTATAATTCCTTCCTATGTGGCATTTTTTATTTATTATTGATATTCACGGCGTCTGGTCTGACATACTGTATGGTAACCATGAATTCATATCTTGTTCAAAACACCCATTCCCGAGTTCCTGGTTTCCTATACAGTATTTTCACAATTTCCTATTAAATGTGTTCACAATAATTGTACATTAATTACCACATAGGTTAGTGACTTAATGTTGGAACGTATGGTTGTAAAAACCACTCCAAATCAGTTTACGTTCTGGCTCTACAGCCTCAGGAGAGGTGGGTAATGCAGGTCCGGAGAGTAGAAGTCCAGTCCCAGATTTTGCTTCAGTCAGTTAGTTTAGTAAAAAGAGTCAGACACAGAGTACTCAACTGGTTGGTTGAAACAAAATCTTGGTCTGGACTTTTACTCTCTGGACCTGAACTCCGCACCTCTGAGCTTCGGATTCATGCAGGATGACTGGTGGCGGAGCCCAGCCGGATCCAAGCAGGACAGGCCTTCTGACTCACCAAACACTGTCCCCGCAGCGTAATGGAGCTGTCACCGGCCACTGCAGAGATATCCCCTCCACATGGCCTCATGCAACGATCTTGATTTACACCATGTCATGCTCTCCCGGGGGGGGGGAGACTAACCTACCAGTGCTTTATGCAGATTTAAATCATATCACTCTCAGAGAGGGACAGCTTCTTTTGTGGTTTTAGTTTAACAAAAACCCTGCACCATTTAGCACCACATCATAAATGACAACAGTGTTCATCAGTGAATATACTTTACAGCAAGTGCCTTTGGTCCTGAATGAAATTAATGAGTGATTAAACAACACCCAAGGAGGATCGAGGAGGACAGCATAGAAACTGCAGTGAGTAGAAGGTTGGAGACACTGATGATCCCACACATGAATGCTGGACTACAGGTCCCCTCCCCCCCACTCCCGGTCGCCCTCCCCTCGTGGGACAAATCCTATCAAATTTAACTCATCTTTTCATTTCACCAGCCAACACTGATGGACCTTCGCATCTGGCACCTCTACGATTTTCTGAGTAAATAACTGCATACGACGATTAGTGCTTAGTAAACATAAACGCAAAGCGATTTACGTCAAGCACCTGTCGGGACTTGAACCTGCCGTCATCCGGGCCCGCAGATTTGTTTACGATATATGCTGAATCGCTGCGAGGGTCTTGCCAAAGCCTGGGGTTGGGGTGGTCAGCGCCCAAAATAGGCTTAGAGGACGGTGAGGAGGAGCTGCGAGAGAGATGGAGATCTGTCCTGCAGCTCGGAGCCTCGTTTTAGATGCAGGAGGCCGGACAGGACGCTTTGGAAATACGCGCTGTTGTTTATCCTGAGCATGTCAGCAGACAGTCACTGAGAACGGACCCTGTGTTAAAATGTAAAGGCTGCTGTTTAAACCGCGTAACGCAATTCTGAAGGCGACGCATGTCAGCAGACAGTCACTGAGAACGGACCCTGTGTTAAAATGTAAAGGCTGCTGTTTAAACCGCGTAACGCGCTTCTGTGGGCGACGCATGTCAGCAGACAGTCACTGAGAATGGACCCTGCGTTAAAATGTAGAGGCTGCTGTTTAAACCGCGTAACGCAATTCTGAAGGCGACGCATGTCAGCAGACACTCACTGAGAACGGACCCTGCGTTAAAATGCAGAGGCTGCTGAACACTGAACAGGAACCGGGACCCGATCACAAGGGTGTCCCAGCGCATCCCAGATTCCCACTTTTCGGGGTCGTCTGGAGCTCTGGCCTGTCTCAGTTCTCTCCAATCTACATGAGGCACTTGCCTGACTCAAAGCCTCACTGCCACTGCAAAACATCTTCCACTGCAGATGCTAAAAAAGGGGAGGGGGGTTTCTTCACTCTGCGCCATTTCCATTTGCCGGGATGGGAGTTAATAACGCGGCCGTGACAGCAGCCCGTTCTGCTGCGGCGGCTGGATGAACGAAGAGCTTTGCGAACATTAGCGCTGTGGCTGAGACGCAGTCGCTGTGCAGAGCCCCCCTGTGTCGCCCCTTCATCCGCATCAGCAGGCTCCTTCAGCGTTCCTTCCCATTAGAAGCAACAGAGCAGGTCATGTGGGGAGAGTGGGGGCTTTGGGGGTCTTCCTGGGGGGGTGTGCGTAGCCCGACAGATGTGAGGATAAACAGACTGACACTTGATCTAAATAGATGCTTTTCCAAACCGGTATCAGCCCATTCAACAGACAACAGATTCAGTCTGTTACCGAAAAGTGTTGTGCTCTGATCACATGGGAATCCGAAATAAATCTACATAAATCCAAAGGTTTATTTTATTCCCAAGTACAAATCAAAGGTGATTTTATAGCCATGTCACTAGATTTTGAACAGGGATACAAAAAAAGACCACGATAAATACTTCCAGAGGAAACCGTGAGGACAGAACTGTTTCTGAGATGCTGAAATCACCCCGTCTGGCATCAACAATCACAGCAGGTCCGGGATCCCTGATATGGGGCGTCTTCGCTGCTCTGATGCTCATTTGGCCACGAGTGACCTTCCAGCTGGGCCCCGTCTGCTGCCAGTGTCCGTGTTCAGCTGCTGCCATGCGACTCACCGTTTACAGGATGGGGCTGTTAGCGTTCCTGACTGGAACGTACCTCGTAAACTGACCGGCGAGTGCATAACGTAAAGTATACAGACAAAGAGAGTCCATGTTCTCAGTTAATGTTCTCAATTATTGACACAGATGCACCGTAAATAAATAAAGCAGGTGATAAATTAAATTTTTTTAAGTACTATAGTAAACTTCAAAGTACCGCAGATGCGGTAGTCCATGATTTAAAGCACGGAAATAAATACTAGAGCCGCACATTAAATCAGATTTCATGAAAAAGAAAATTACATGCGATACAGAACTGTAAACATAAACCAGGGAATTAAAAAACCCACCACGCCTGCATCCAGGGGACTTTTGGCACAACTGTCGTTCTGTCGATACACAGTTACATGAATGAGGCAGTCCGTATATTTAGATCAGGCCTTGCAAAAGACCCCAACTCTCAGTCACGTGGCGTGTTAGGATCGTTACTCTCGAGTGTACCCTTTAACGTCAGAGTCGAGATAATGACTTTGCCTTTAATTATTGTCAGAAGTAGTCCTAGGATGGAATGGAAATTAATTTAATTTAACGGCAACTGCCAGAAAGCTCAATGGTTCGATAACATCACAGGGCTTAGCGAAGGAGTCTGCTGTGTGTTCCTGCACCCCCTGCCTCCCACCCACCACTAGCTAAACAAACAAAGCGAAAGCAATCCCATGTGATGCTGTCCAATCATAAAATAAAAAACTTATTAATAACACGTCAGGTATGACGTTTGAACAGTAAAGGGCCACCCAACAAGGCTAAGAGCCATAACATCATCCTGTGAAGCCGGTATCTATCATGTATAAATCTGCATTTATACTATTAAACTGCTCAGCGTTTGCTTTATTAACTAACTAATACTACTATCCATCCATCCATTTTTCAAACTGCTTATCCTACTGGGTCGCGGGGGGCCTGGAGCCTATCCAGTGGGCACGAGGCAGGGAACAACCCAGGATGGGGGGCCAGCCCATCGCAGGGCACACTCACACACCAGTCACTCACACATGCACTCCTACAGGCAATTTAGTAACTCCAATTAGCCTCAGCATGTCTTTGGAAAATCGGAGTACCCTGTGGGGGGGAAACCGGAGTACCCAGAGGAAACCCCACGACGACATGGGGAGAACTTGCAAACACATGTGACCCAGGCGGAGACTCAAACCCGGGTCCCAGAGGTGTGAGACAACAGTGCTAACCACTGCACCACCATGCCGCCCCGCCCTCATACATTCAATTCTCTGCATTAATATTCTGTCCATTAAAGATATGGAGCCTCAATAAAAAGTAGATTTTTTATTCTCTTCTAGGGAAGCAAACGTGGTACTAGAGAGCCCTGTTTGCCAGTTACCTAAAGAAAAGCTATAAAAATAAAACAACAGAACACAGGGACAGATGTGCAATTTGCCTCATCTGCATGTTACTCTGGACAAAGCATCTGCTAAATAAGAATAAATGTAAATATAAATAAAGGGGAATTCAAAGGAAGATTTTGCCAATGCTTTGCAGTCAACTGTACCTTCAAAATGCATTCATAGATCATTCATAAGCAGCATGTAAGCCTACGTTAACATCCTAACATACGTTAACAACGTTAATATGCATTAATGAATAATATTACATGATAATGAGAAACATTATAATCGTATAATCATATAATGATATATTATAGACATTACAGTAAGTTAGAATGTTAAGGTGTACTTGCATGCTGCTTAGGAATGTTCTATGAATTCATTATGAAGGCAACTGAATGTTCTGTGAATGCATTATTAAGGCATTACGAAGGCACAGTTAATGTAAAGCGCTGCCAAAGATTTAGAACCATTATGAATGAAATAACTCATGAAAGTGGTGCTTTTGTTTTGGCCAAACCAAAAATGATGAAGTAGGTGGAGATGGTTCCATCTGCTTTTGGGGAGTTTTCCATATGGGATACTGAGAAGACAGATCTACTTTGTCGATGGAGAATTCCCCAGATGTCAATCGCCCTGGCTCAGCCGGCACAGGCTGGAGGGCACCCGAGCTGCAAATGCTTGAAGGCGCTTCCCATCATCACCACGCCTCGGTCCACCAACACCTCGGCAGAAGCGACGCTGATCACGCGCGAGATTCTGCTCTTATCTGGGTCCCGCAGACCCCGGCACGCGTGTGGAG